>NC_042495.1:77735328-77767696 GCF_005508785.2 Acyrthosiphon pisum | reverse complement strand
GTACTGTAGAAAAATAATTAGGTACTATAAAATATTTGTCTTAAATGTTTTATTTTAAAACCATCATCCTGGAGGATTTAGAAAATTCATTTAAAATACATTCAGTATCCATATTTTTTGTTACATCTTTCTCTATATGTAGAATAGAAAGATTTGTAAAACGTTCTTGATACATAGAAGTTCTCACCCACGTCTTTATTCTTCGCATAGCCGAAAAAGATCGCTTACACGAGAGATAAGAACACGGTGTCACGGACCCGGGACCACGGTACCTCAATAAACTGTTGAAAATAGTTAATAACAATTTAACGGAAATCATATCACCATTCAACAGTGCTATGTATGTGTTCTACATTATTTATATACAGAGTGATCTAACGGGTGTCACCTTGAATAGGTATATTATAATATAACGAAAATTGTCTCAACATTTTTAACTGAAATGTACAATATATATTTTAAAAAATGTTTCTTAATATTTTTACTGAACTGTACAATATTTTTATAATATGGCAAACGTTTTAGAGGGGGCTTTGCGGCTATCAGGGGGGCTAAGCCCCCCCTCCGGATATCCACCAATGTACAGTTATGTGAGTTCGGTAGTTATGTATTTTTCATGATCGTATAAATGTATAATCAGTGTAAATGTATAAGTAGTGTCTGGTAGTGAGGAATAGCTAGGAAAGTATTATTTTTTAGTACCTATACTTTAACTTATTATAAGTTTAAGAGTGTTTATACATAATACAAATATATCTAACTTAACAATACCTATTACCTAGCTTTATACATTAGACGCATTATTAAAGGTACCTACCTAATTTGTGTAATAAGTAATAACTAATAACATACGGCTTTATTATTTTGTTCTTCAGAATGTCGTTAAAATGATGACGTTGGCTTTATCGTTGGTTACTTCTTCAGACTGCGGTGGACTACGCACGTCCGTGTTCTTTTGGTTGGCGCTGTTGGCCGTGTGCCAATGTCTGTCCGGGACACCGACCACGGCATCGACCGCCCGACATTGGAGTTTGGCCGAATTGTCGGTAACGTCTAGTGAGCTGCCAAAACAGATACCGGCGCCACCTTACCCGGTACAGCAGAGGATCCAATCGACTCCGCACTATGACCAACAGCTCAAGTTGCCATCGGGAAACGGGGTAGGTTCGCGGCACCACTACTATCCGTGGACCCGACCTACGGTGTCGATTATTAATTGAGCAGATAGATTTTATTATTACCCATATCCATCATTATTATTGCTTTTTCAACCATTTCATCGCTACATTGATGACCAACATTTCTAGAGCGGTAACCGGAACTGAACCGAAATTAGCCGGTTCCTTACAGATTTATTCGTCATATAATATAGATCCAATACAGATTGAACTTACACTTTAACCAGCACCCACAAGACAGTTGGGCTATAGCTTTTAGGCGCAACTAAGATTTTTTTTTTTTGGGGGGGGGGGGCTAGAATTGTATCACCAGCACAGACTCTGACAATTTATATTTTAAACTAAAATATGATTAAAAAACTATGGGGTTACAGATAAAACTGAGGTACTAAGCCCCCCCTCATTGCGCCTATTAGTTGAGCCCTAAACCCTTCAACTAAAAGTATTCCAAACTTTTAAAATGTCTATTGTCAGTTTTAAAAGCAAGAATAACCAATCCGAAATCGGAGCAGACCTGCAAATCAAATTATATAAAAGGTTCCAGTTCCTGAATTACTTACCTACTAAAGTAGGTTTAACAATTTTAAACCAATAATTATATTGTTATTCCTATTTGGCATTTTTAACTGTTATTAACTGATAAATTATTATACCTATATTGTAAACAAAATATGTCGCGGTTACCAAAGTTACCTGGCTTAACCACATGCACCTATATCGTGTTACCTTCATGTTATCTATTTTTTTTCTTAAGTTTTTACATACACTTATTTTATATGTTATTTATTTATTTTTATATTTAAAAAGTAATCAGATAATTTTAGATTTGAAATTATAACACAAATATACAACATTGAACATATGATTTATATAGGGACCATTATAATATATAATATAAAACACACTTTTATATGCCTAAAAGTATATTAAAATTTTAAGTACATTTAATTGCAACAAAATATAAAGCAACAATTGTATTTTATTAAATATTGCATATTTAATGTAGGTAAATATAATTATATGTGTATATGTTACTTAAGTTATTGTTGATATATTTAATAATGTACATTAATAGATTTAAGGCCATAAAAACCCTTGTTAAGTATCAACCAAGAAAGGAATCCAAGAAAACATTATTTTTATAAGCCAAAAAATGGAAATCAAACTTTAAAAAAATTGGGTGTCAACATGCCGTAAAATATATGAAATGATTTAGCTCCAATTTATTTGTATGGTTGTAAACAATTTTTAACAACCTATTGTTATTATTTACAATGAATATCTCAAAACTATTTCAAATTAACAAAATAAAAACTGGTGAACTCACTGTGCTGTATAGTATAATTATTATATGTTCATCTTTAGGCACTAAATAAATGTTTCTATTTGATGATAAATAATTGCATACGAAAAAGGGTTCACAAGATGGAAAAAAATTAAAAATTAAAAAGGTGGGTAAGTGGATGTCGCTCAGCTGTACAGTAGATTACAAGTGGGTCACTGTATAATGGATGGTATTAAATTTGAATTCAATGATATAATATCATTGTATAAGAAAAACGACCCTGAGCAGAGACAGTATGTCAGTCTAGGTATAAGACATAATATTATATAGTCTATGGTATAAAAAAAAAATTGACCTATAATAGGTATCTACTTATAATAAATTCCAAATTAATCATATCACATCATATCACAATATCTATCAAGTACTTATAAAGCGTTATACATCAACAACAAACCGTGATACTATCATAGATATATAATAGTATATTAGTATACTTTAGAAGTTTCAAGTATACCCATGAATAATAGTATACAATCACAACAAAATAACTAAAATAGTTATTCCAGGTTTTTAATATGTAATTTCGTCCAAATTTGAACTTAAAATAACTATAAAAATAAACTTATATAAATATAAGTTTAAATATAACTATTTTATAAATTTTTAACTACAAAATAATTATTCAAATTAAAATTTGATAAATTTTATTAAAATTCGATCTTTAAATACTTATAAAAAAAAATTGTGCCTATGTATTTTTAATAGTTTTCAACTGCTATTGTAACAATATATCATGAGCCTTGTATTCAATTTTTACACTTTTCGGCCCAACAGATAAAACTTTATTGATATTTATAGAAAAAAATTGAAAACTGACCATGTCCGTAAACAGCTCAAAAAGAGTCAAATTATTTTCAAAATTTTATCGTATATAGAAAATGCTAATATAAACATTCAGTGAAATTTTCAAATATCTACAGTCATTCGTTTTTTAATTACAATAAAATAAGTAAAGAAAATCGTCACATGAGAAATCGAACGAATATCAAATGTTGTAAAAATATGAATTTCAAACGCTCATAAAAATTTAATTTGATTTGCTTGAAGATATTTTTTTTTTGATAAAGATAGACAAACTTATGAATGATCTTGTATTACATTTTCAAATCTTAGATTTAAAAAGAAAAATTTTTATGAATTTCTAACTCAAAATAATATGCAAATGTTCGTCATTTTTACGTATTTTGTCACTTTTGAACTTTATAAGTTCTTATAAAAAAAAAATTGTAACTATGAATCTTTAATTTTTTTCATCTGCCTTTGAAACAATATACTAGGAGCCTTCTATTATATTTTCAAGCTTTTTTAACCAACAAATAAGATTTTATCGATATTTATAAAAAAAAAAACTAAAAAAAATGGAAACTGAAAATGTACGTAAAGAGCTCAAAAAAGTCAAAATATTTGGAAAATCGTTTGGTGTATAGAAAATGCAAACATAAACGTTCAGTCAAAATTTTATGCACCTACGGTCATTTGATTTAGAGTTGTACCAAAAACCAAAATCGATTTTCTCGAAAACAGATTTTGCGTAAAAATTCCCATTTTTCCTTAATTTTTTTTTTGTTTTTCACGGCGCTTTTGAAAACTACTGGGAAAATTTGACTTTTGACCCCCCAAAGTACCAACTAGATTCGCTTTCCTATCAGAAAAGATACTGTTGAAGAAAATCTAAGCATTTTTACTGTCCTAAAAGTTGATGTCAGACACAAAAAAAAAATAAAAAAAAAAAAAAACACACATCATTGTAAAATCAATACATTCTCCGTTTCACTCAAAATCTAAAACGTCTATACATTTCAAGTACCTATTTAAGAATTTGTTTTTGAATTACAACAAATTTAACAAAATTGATTTTGAGTAAAAATTCTTATTTTTCTTAATTTATTTATATTTTTTCTCAATTGTTAAGAAAAGTAGAAAAGTACTAGATATTTTTTACTCATTTGGTACCCTCCCCCTCTCCCTATAACGCTAATAAAATTCAATTTGATACCAAAAATAACATTGAATTAGAAAATTGATGCATTTTTATTGCTCCAATACATGGCCACACAACGAAAAACAATAGGTACATAATTGTAACATCAAGACATTCATCATCTCCGCATGACTGCCGCTCATCTAAACTATACAATTGCCAAGAATAATTAAATTAAACGAATATAGTAATATATTACATGAAAATAATATTAATTTATAGCTAGACCAAAAAAAAAAAGGTGGGTAAGTGGATTTCGCTCTGCTGTACAGTAGGTTACAAGTGGGTCACTGTATAATGGATGGTATTAAATTTGAATTCAATGATATAATATCATTGTATAAGAAAAACGATTCTGAGCGGAGACGGTATGTTAGTCTAGGTATAAGACATAATATTATATTAGGTACCTATAATAAATTCCAAATTAATCATATCATAATATTTATTAGGTACTTATAACGCGTTATACATCAACAAAAAACCGTGGTACTATCATAGATATATAATAGTATACTTTAGAAGTTTCAAGTACCCACGAATAATATTATACAATCGCAACAAAATAACTAAAATAGTTATCCTAGGTTTTTAATATGTAATTTCGTCCAAATTTGTACTTAAAATGACTATAAAAATAAACTGCGTAAATGTATTTTTTAGATTTTTTGGTAACAGTATTAATTACTTACGTGGAATCTTGTTTTAAATTTTCAATTCTTAGATACAAAAATTGAACATTTTATAAATTTTTAACTACAAAATAATTTTTCAAATTAAAATTTGATCTTTAAATGCTTATAAAAAAAAATTGTGCCTATGTATTTTTAATATTTTCAACTGATATTGTAACAATATATCAGGAGCTTTGTATTAAATTTATACACTTTTTGGCCCAACAGATAAAACTTTATTGATATTTGTAGAAAAAAAAAACTAAAAAAATTGAAAACTTACAATGTCCGTAAACAGCTCAAAAAGAGTCAAATTATTTTAAAAATTTTATCGTATATATAAAATGCTAATATAAACATTCAGTGAAATTTTCAAGTTTCTACAGTCACTCGTTTTTTAATTACAACAAAATAAGAAAATCGTTACGTAAGAAATCGAGTGAATATCAAACGTTGTAAAAATATGAATTTCAAACGCCCATAAAAATTTAATTTGAGTTTCTTATAGACATGAATATCATCTTAAAAACATGAAAATAATTTTTCAAAGTAATACCTAAATATTCTTTATTGTGTAAAAGTATACCTATTATAAAGCGAGAATTAGAAAAATGCAAATCACGTAATATTTAACTTATGGAAATGTACCAGAATGTTTCAAATATTTTAAAATCATTGTTATAACAATTAATATTTTAAAAATATTTCGAAAATAAACCAAGAATATTATTATTTATTATAAGTATTATTAAATTTTCAATTCTGTTTAGGGTTAATCCATAAAGAAAATTGAGAAAAAAATTTGGCTCGTAGCTTGTACCTACCTACTATGCGTCTATACATAATATTCAGTTTTGGTTAAGTTACTTTACTTGATACTTAGAGATAAAAGTTATTTCCAGAATATTCTTAACCATATTATATAACTTAATGCATTGTATATAAAGCAATAGGAATGAATATTTATTATTAAAATCAAAATATTGACGTTTTACAAGGAAACCTGGAGACGATGGGACACTTAACTTTAATTGTATTTAACAGGGTTAATATTTTATTTTATTGAAAAACAAAGATCCTATATTATGTAAAATTATGTGTAGTTACTAAATTTCTAATCAGTTTTGTTATATTATTATTAACTATACATACGTTTTTACTAAACATAAAAATTGATTTTTTCCCATCATGGACCATGGCTGAGGATACAATTAATTTTATATCATATGGGTGATTAATTAATGTTATTCAAGCTTAAAATCTTTGTTTTTTTATTGTATAAAAACATCGAACACATGAAACTGATGTATATCAGAAAAATGCGAGGGAAAATGATAGTCATAGTATTAACTTTCAACCGAATTTAAGACTTTTAAAAAATAATAACATATTATGTTATCATGGTTCATCTTGCCCCGTTGTATTTTTCCCGTCTTACACCAAATAGGAATATTTTAATTTAACGTGTCTATTATTCTTAATATAAGGATTAACTCTACTTAAGTCGCATTAATCGAAACTTAACAAGACTAGACATTAAAAGATATAGATATAAGAGTAATTAAGAATAAACAATTATTTAATTACCATTATATTCATTTTTTTATGTTTGC
The DNA here is from genome assembly GCF_005508785.2 of Acyrthosiphon pisum. Classification (NCBI taxonomy): domain Eukaryota; kingdom Metazoa; phylum Arthropoda; class Insecta; order Hemiptera; family Aphididae; genus Acyrthosiphon; species Acyrthosiphon pisum. The sequence continues at coordinate 77,760,902 of NC_042495.1, read as the reverse complement.
AAAATATTACATCGCATATTGCCGTTAAATTCAACGCACCCATGCACCGTATCATTTAAATTATTTGTTGATATCAAATAATATTATTATAGTTTGACCGACATATACTAAATTTTTGTTTAATTATTTTTTCCAAAAACTCAATAGTTCCTGAGATACAACGATGTCCCATATAGTCCTCATTTTACCCAGGTTTCCTCTACCTAATATTTTTAGAGCTTTACTAAATAAAAACAAATAAACAAATTCTGAAGCATCATCAAATTTAATAATCAATACAAATTAGGTACCAAATTATCATCATACTAAATATAATTAAAATTGGTAATAACTATAATATGTATAATATTATTTTATACAATGCATGTTAAATTTCAAAGATTTTATATACTATTTAATATTGTTTAGGTATTAGGTATACCTATCGTATATATTTATGTATTAATATTGCTTATTAATTATTTTCAAAGCGTTACAATCCGTGCTGTGTTGGATCTGAATCTGAATATCATGATATATGATATAAAATTTATTAACCTACCTAGTACCTATATATTACCCAAATATTATTATTGTTACATGGACCGGTGCAGTAACACAAATGTAACGTTATTTATTTTACATTTTTATCACATACGACGGCCTAATAATGTTCAACTCAACGAAAGACATTAGTAATAATTTGTGATAATAAATTTTATGGACCACCCTAGCTGTAACAGTTCATCTCACCGTTGAGAAAGCGATGATTGATCCGTCTACTTAGCTGAGATGTTATAACACATGTTTGATTAATTGTGCCCATAATCCATTATCCTTATAATATATATACCGTCTCAGGTGCAGAACTCGAGCCATTAGTGGTAATCGGGTGGAAAACAATATTGTTATCATGCAATTAATACACAATGACAGCAGTAAATCTGAATCATACATTCAGTAAGTACTAAGTAATGATAAATAATAACATTAAATATTCAGATGCACGCATTAAGGAAAAAATTATAACATAACCGCACTATATGGGTGGCAAAGGTGGTACTTATATACTGTACTATATTAATATATTATATACTTATATAGTTATATAATATGTTATTATCTATATAATATAATATGAATATTGATTATTCGATTTCCATTTATGAGAAGAATAATGTTACTGCTGGTATTTAGGTACTGTGCTGACTCATTCAAATATTAATATAACCTATAACCATAACTGCATTATATACATAATTGTAAAATCAATACATTCATTGCGTACCGCTCAGAACATAATATAATGGATTAATAATGTCATTGTAATATTGTAGTTATTTTATAAGCGTCCATACATAATTTTAAAATTAGGTTAATATATTTATCTAAATAGTTTTGTATAATATATAATATTTGTGAGCAATAAAACTAATCAAATGAAATTTACCCGTCGTCATTTTCTGAAAAATCTGTTTTAACACATTTGTATTGTATCTATATAGGTACCTACTACCTTTAAATTTCATACTTTTACAGGTAGGTTAGGTAGGTCAGGTAGGGTATAATAAATATTTTATACACTAGTGTACGAGAAAAAGTAAAATTATACTATAAAAAAAAAAACAACGAAAAACAATGGATGTATTATAGGTACCTATATAGTATTTACATATTAGTAGATGGTGTAAACAAAATATGAGTGTCAGAGTGTATGACATCATAGGTATACATTGTATATGGCATATTAGCATATAAGGTATAACATAATATGATCAACATGATTCAATCTAACGGTACGTGAATGTAACATAATGGATGAATCTGAAATATATTTCATATAATATATTATCGTATAATATGGTGTAATTCTGAATTCAGTATACGCATATCAAGCAAAGTAAAAATTAAATTCTATTTTCCATTTTTGAAAAATGGTGTTAGCAAATATCTTTTGATACGTGTAATATACCTATACCCAGTGCTCGAATTGGGAATTATTAAGTAGAGGAGCTCAATCCAACAATTTATAAACTGCGTTCCAAGTGCAAAATTATTCAACGCAGACTCGTAGGGGACTTCACCCCCACACCCCCCTTAACCAATTCCTAATTTTTCAATACAACATTTCACCTTAGTTACACAATTTTCTACTCCAAATTTCCAAGTATAAAATATTTAACTACCTATATGTGCCTATATGTAACATGTAAGTGAATATGGATTTATATTTTATATTCATATTTTATTTTTCGAAATTTTTATTGATAGAAATAATACCTACATATTTTGGTAGGAAATAAAAGATTTATAATTATCAGTGATAATATCTTAATAATTATTTGTGCTATAGACGCATACCTACCTATGTCAATATTATTGTGAACACTGGTTCACAGATATTTACAAACAAATGCCCAAATCAATTTTTATTAAAATTAAGAATGGATCTAAGTTATTGTCAAAGATAAACCTAATGAATTCTAAATTTTTTAATATACAAATATATTATTCGAATTCATAATTTATAACTTATTTTTTTTTTGCAGATATATTATAATACAATAGTTAATTGTAGGTACATAATATCTGCGAACTACTAAACTAGGCATAAATACAAGCAAACAATAATAAAAAAATTAGCAAGGTATTAGGAATTCAACCGGTGTCGCTACCAAATCATGGGTCGCGTAATCTATAAAAATGGGTCGTGACAATTGACTTAAGTTTTTTTTGTTTTAAAAAAAAATAAGTTTATTATAAAATTATAAATTATGGATTCGAATAAGTTATCAATGAATTGAAGAACCATATTTTACAGTAGATATAATGATAGTTAAAATGTCTACTATAAAATCAATAAATGGAGCTTACTTGTGATTCCAATATTAAACAAATGTTTATTGAAACTTTTTTGGAAATGTTTTTGGCACATTTATGCACGGGAAGTTACGCAAAACTAGCAGCTTAGTCTTTTTTCTTTTATGGCCTACAAAGGTGACACGAGTCGTGAAAATATTGTTACAAAAAAGTGGATCACGAGTCAAAAAGGTTAAACATTACTAGTCAAAACAATAGATAGGATGAAAAATATTTTTATATTAAAAAATGTAAAATTACTAGGTATTCATTAGGTTTATCGTTGACAAAACACTTTAAATCCACTCCAAATTTTAATAAAAATTATTTTGGGTTTGGTCCGTCCCCCCGTCCAAGTAAAAAAAAAATAGTTGGGGTACGCAAAAAAAAAATAAAAATAGTAAAGGAGCTCCGTCCCCCTGCGCACCCCCCCAATTCGAGCACTGCCTATACCTAATACTGATAAATAATTATTATTATAGTAATAATAATATTTTAAATAAATATTCCAAAAGTTAAATATTTTAAGTGTAATTGATGTTAAATAAGTGGATATCGTATTATACGTATTATGTTGAATATATTATTCGGATGATGGATTAAAATTTAAAAGTATAAAAAAGCTATGATTATAATATACTGAAAATGTGTAAAAAATGAAGTACTTGCCTAACTAATGTCTGTCTGTAATCTATATGCATATTGTATAGTGTGTGCAAATATCAAATTCTATTTATACCAATACAATTTGTTCTCCAATAGCTCACATTAAATAATATACAGTAATAAGAAATATTATTTCGATTGTCATAGAGTTCATATCAATCTTGAGTCATATAATCAAAAAGGATTGGTAATAAATTTGAGTGGTAATATAATATTTAAATGTCTACGAGTTTTATGGCCATATATGCAATCAAATAGCGGTGATATTATTATTTATAGTACCTATAATAATAATAAAAATAATAATAGCGACAGACAGAGAGTTGGATCGTTTGTAATACCTAATATTTTATATGAATCGTAGGTATTTCTATTTTAATTTTGGTAATTATTGTTTTCTAGGTAGGCACGGGAGTATACAGTAGGTACTGCAGTGGTAAGTTTAACGAGGGAAAATTAAATACTGCAGCCGCATGCAGGCCTCTTTTCGGAAAAGCCCATTAAAAAAGCCCATTTGGACTCCATTAAAAAAAAAAAAATTGGGGACCCACAACATCGAACTCTGGGCATCTATTTAGCGGACTAATTCGAACTCAAATCTGGATAATTATTCAAACTAGTATTTGAGCCATACATACCTAATATAAATAGGTATTTGTGTTGCGGCTGCAGTTATATAATATTATATAATATTTTACAATAACGTTTATATAGTGATAAACCGATTTCGGTTTAGACTACCGTCCGTCGCATGTGGTAAACCGCGTCGGTATATGACAGTAATTAATAATAACAACCACAACCATAGTATTATAATTTATAATACGCAATAGTATATACCTAGTACCTACAATGAAACGTTAGCATCTCGTCAGTGGTTTTTCTCGTATTGAGATTTGACGACGACGGCGGCGGCGGCGGCGGTGACGGCTGAAGAGGAACCGAAATGTAATTACGAAACCAATTATTGCCCATCGTGTCTCCTAGCTGTATATTTTGGATTTCAAATGACGACGGCGTCGTGAATGAATGACTATTGACAAATCGTCTGCTCAAGCATCTTGGGAGGCCGTCTCATCAATCCGAATAGGTAGGTACAAGACAACCATGTCGGTTTTATATTGTTATTATTATATATTATTAACACCTTTACGTATAATATATTTATATACATACGAAACGGCCAGACCACCGCCGTACGGACGTTATTGTCTTTGCTCGTTATTATTATTATATAGCTTTCGGCTTCTTGTACAGTAGTGCGGCAACGGCGGTGGCGGCTGTTTCTCAAAAATGTCATTATTGTTATTATTATTACTACTATATTGTTATTGTTATTGTGCGCTATTAGTGTTGGGTTTTTTAAATTTCTCTCTGTCTCTCTCTCTCCACGCACATATTAAGCCACATTCATATAATACATTATTATCGTCGTTCACTCTCCACTCCAGAAGGTACACTGCTGTGTATAGTGGTTTAAAATTCTGTAATATTATTGTATATAAGCACTCAGGTAGCCACACACATTCGTACACAATTACGCTGTGCCTTATACAATATGATGTATAGGTACACTGCACATAACACTAACATGTTGCACCTCGTATTCTATACCTATACCTACCTATCATTTGTCACTCTTTATACAACCTATAAAGATATAAGTACTCGATGTGGCCACAGCAGCAGCTGCTGTTGTATCAGCTATGGCTGCACATTTTCTGCGGTGTAGTGTTATTTATATTATTATATATTAATCACTTAGGTTTTTAAGTACCGTCGCCATCACAGGTGACCGCAGCCGCCGTCCCAAAATGAGCCAATACTGCACGGGACGTGTCGTAGTAATAAAAACAATAATTCGCTCGTGCAGTGCGCGTGTATAGCAATAAATAATAATATTAAATAATATAATTATTATATATTATATTATTTTCTCCAGTATAGTTCAGAACAATCTGCAGACGCAACGACAAATGCCTCGACAGCGGCGATGACTTTAACGTAAAAATACGTGACCTCAAGCCATAGAATAATATTATTGGTCACCATGGTCACCTTCAGTCACCACTGTCCACCTCGCTATAATATTATATGTGTTATTTTATTATTATACCACGTATATGACGCTGATCCTGCGTAATAAATAATATATATTAGGTATTTTACTATAACTTAGTTTGGAGTGATCAATTTATTGTACCCATACCAATATAATATTAGATACACGCGAATAATGATAAATACTTAATACTCATACCTTAAGTGCCTATATAGGTATTTAACTTTAAGTTTACTTAACTTAACTTTATTCCGATTATTTTAAAAAATGATGCTATATAGGTAGGTACGCACCTTCAAAAAATAATTTCTAATAATAAATTAATGTATATATATGTTATACAATTTCTATAATGTTATATTAGTTAAGTTAAAATTATACATAGCTATACTATGTAAATAGTAAATACCATCGTATTTGCTTATTAAAAGGTTCCTATATAAGTAACTGCTATAACATATACATTATAATATATTATATTTATTCGATAACATACTTGTATAATACATTCACCTACCTATACGTATTAATGTGATACATAGATATTATAAATGTATATTTGTAAAACCATATAACCATTATCAATTATCATCATCACCATTATATATAAAAAATAATGGCGTGTGTTTGTTACATATAGTTTATAGGTACTCGAAACTTGGTATAATCTTGGAAACCTCAAATGTTTAACTATATTAAAGCCATATTCACGGTTTGGTTGGTGCTCTCATTATCAGTATTTATGTTGGGACCTACGTCCGATTGTTTGATACATTTTGGCTCATAAGCATGGATGAATTTTGTTGGCTTACGAAAATTGAAATGATTTTTTGGTACTCATAGTGTTGTCACTTTGGTTATAGAAAATAAAATAATTACTAAGAACCTATATAGGTTGTATACAACCAATGGAAACCAAAAATAATAATCATTATACTAATAACTATTAGTATCTATACTAAGTACTTAGTATTTTATTTAGTGATACATGTACTTATAGGTAGATAGGTATCTACTGCCTAAATAGTTGCATTTTAAAATGACATTATTTGAGAAAAATGTATTAATAAAAGTTTCAATTCCTTTAGATATTGTTCAAATTTTAAACCTATAAATATCTATATAAAAAAAACTGTTTCTATTGTTAAAAGATTTTTTGATTATTGTACCTATGATCTAGGTACTTATGAGAAACTTAGGGCCAGTTGTACCATCTCCGATTGAAGTTAACCGGAGTTTAATTGGCCGAATTTGCCTGGTTAAATATCTGTTATCAGCTGATTAAGCGTAATCGAAGTTTAACCGTAGACGGTACAATGCTGGCCCTTCGTGTTATAAATGTCCAATCATCCTTAGCTATACAAATTGAAAATCGTATACATTTTTAGATAACTATAAAAAATAATTAGCAAATTTTTGGAATTAAAATGTTATGGAATGTCGTAAACTTCAAAAGTTCATCAAAATTTCAATTTGAACTTACGATAAACTTTTTTTGATTGTTTAAGGTAGGAAAACTAAGGAATCTTCTATTAAATTTTCAAATCTTACACATAAATAAAAGATTTTTATGAGTTTCTATCTCAAAATAATTATCAATTTTTCGTGTGTTTGACGATTTTTTTCAAAAATTTAACTTCAGACGCTTATGAAAAATTGTGGATTTACGCTCTACTTTTTTTTTTTTAATTTCCACTATCAACAAATTTTAAGGAATCTCGTATTAAATTTTCATAATTTTGACTAAACAAACATTTTTTTTACCAAAAAAAAAAATTAATTACCTGAAATCGAAATAATCTCAGGCCTATAAATAGCTCAAAAGGAGTCAACATATTTTGAAAATTATATGGTGTAAATAAAATGCTAATATAAAAGTGAAAATTTCACAAAGGTGTCTATTTGGTCTTTTTTTTATAAAGTTACACCAAAAAACAAAATCTATTTAAATAGGTATGCTCCTGTCATATACCAATATACCATAAATAATTATATATAAGCTACGCTATTATAATATTACGATTATAATTTATAAATATGTATATAGGCATACCTATTAATACAATAATTACAATAAATGTAGTCGTATTTTACAATTGTTCATTTTTCCTGGGGTGAAGTCGTATAAACAGCTATACGGACACACATCAAATATGTTAGGCCTCATATTGTGCTAAATGTTTTCGTTGGCCCTATACAAACATCCAAAAAAATACATAACCGTTAAAATAGCGATTGGGTGTCCTATATACAATTTCTAAGTAATAATAATGGTTAACTTAGATCTTAAAATAATAAAATTAACTACTATATAAAACAAGTAAGAATTTCTATAAAAGTTTCAAGAATTACAAATATATTTCAACGGGCCCCTGTACTCCATAACAGCCCTTTTGGATGCCCTGTAGTTAGACGATATATATAGTTGTATTATATAATATAAATCATGGCATCGGATTTTATCATTTTTCACATCATTATAATATATTTAAAAAAAATTTAAATTACATATTTCTAAATATTTAAGTTTGACAAAGATTTTAACTTTTAACACGCTTTTATTTATATTTTTAACTTAAAAAATTAATCATTATACATTTATATATTAAATACGTTCATATAGGTTTAGCTATTGATAATATTATTTAGATTTAATAAATCTCTGTTAATAAACTTTTAATTTGTACCTATATATATTTGCTGGTACTAGCTGGTATATAATATAATATATAGCCATCACAATTTTTATGAAAACATTTAAATATATTATATTATGGTAGGCATATGCATACTTTATTTGCAATTACACTGCAGTATGTTGTTTGCAACAAGGAGTTGAAGAGTCAAATACCATATTTTTTTTTCTTAAAACAGATTCGGGCGCATAACGAGATATAATAGTTGTGTACATGTGAATACACCGCTGTTATTGCTATCAAAAATATACCTATATATATCGCTATCGAGGATACAAAGGATAGTGTAGGTACTAGGTACCTAATGCCTAAATTTTTACGTATTATTTAAACTGTAAACATAATATTTATAGGTTTAGGTATTAGGTACTATATTATAATATAATGTCATTGCTATAATTGGGAACAGCGCATTATCGGTTCATCACTCGTCATTACAGATTCTACACGCCCTGCAGACATTTATACCTAAATGTATAATATTATATATATACATATAAAAGGTATTAGTATATGCGTCCTCTGATTAAAAATTATATTTGAATACAGAAATAGCTATATATATATGTATGTATTCAGTATACCACACTATAATAAACGCAGAATAAGTAGGTATAAAGCCTATATATAGATGGTAATTTATATATAATATTATAATAATATACCATAATCTGTTATTGTAAACATTATTATTTATTATTACTGTAAGTAGAGTTGATATCCATATTATAATAAAGATAATTATATTATAAAAGGATTTCGAGCTTTTATATAATATTATATACTAGCTGCCCGACCTTCCTCCGAAAGAAATTATTTTTTTATAATTTAATTTAAAAACATATGACTATTTTTTGGCTATACAAATAATAATATAATATAATTACATATTGTATAGTTATTGTTATTGCTAATTTCTGAAAATTATATATCCTACATTTTGAATTCAACCACTGCAGAGTGGTAAATTTTATTCTTTTTATTATAGAATAGAGATAAGGTAGAAAAAAAATTAACAATAAATTATTTGTTCAATGAATAATATATATTTCAAATGGAAAAATGCAAGTGCAAACAAATAAATAAATAATTAATAATAGTAATAATAATAATAATAATAATAATAACAATAATAAATAAACAAACAAATCGGTTTCCTTCGTCTCCAAAATCAAGTTAGATTCTTATATATATAGATATATATATTTTTTTATTAACTCGCGGCAGCTTAGGCTATTAAGTGGATTTTTTACTGTAGGGGGGGTACGCATGTTTGATAGTTTGGCACCCGTAAATATTTGCCATGCCTGTATGAGGGATGGCGGCACTGGTTCTCCGGACACCGTGACTTGCCCGAAGAAAAATGCCGCCCATGGCCAAGGTTTTGAACCGGCGCCAGTGCGCGTCGCAACCGACGCCTTCGTTTGCTCAGCCACTCCGTCCCCCTATAATATTATAATTCATCATATATATTAATATGGTTCTGTAATAAAGTATACCTACCTATATTGCACGGTGCTGTAGGGATGTTGGATATTATTATAATTTTGAAAGCGCAGATCGCGCGGATCATTATCCTTATTCTCCGCGTTTACCTTCAATCGATATAGGTAGGTATACAATATACATATTATTGATAATTGAATCAAAAATATCCATCGGTGATTTGCTCTACGTACGGGGAGAATATAACGCAGACCATCCCAGATTAGGTCACTATATATATTATTATAATATTATGAAAGATGAATAAAAAACATTATAATATAATATTATTTTTATATTGGTATATACGGTTGCAATAAATATTCGAATTTGGCGAAACCATAATATAAATACGAGCGGCGGCAACGGTTTCCTCTCGCCGAGCATGCCAAATATGGGCGTGTACGTCGCACTACAAAATGGCGTACAGATGGCCAATGAGGAGCAGAACGCCAGACCGCCCACTGTGCGGAGGGCGTCGTTTTGGACGGCGACGGTGGCGGTGGCGGCGGCGGCGGTTGCGACGGCTGCGGGCTCGGTACCGGCACAAACCGGTCAGTGTCGATCGCACGCCGTCGTAACCGCCGCCACCGCCACCGCGTGACTTTCCTGGAATTTCGCCGCGACGTTCCGTACCGCTATTTCTGCGCACCGCGAAAAGCTTCATTTCTCGGTGCACGCACACACTAAGGGTAGTACGATATTTTTTCAATAATTCAAATACGGTATCAATGTATGATCTACGTACACCGGATCTATACCTACATACCTAATAATATACATATCGATCACGTTGCTTGATACAATAATGTATAATATGCACATCGCGTCCGCGGTTAAATCGTCCGTGCGCTGCACACTATTCGACTGAAGAAAAAAAATGACTATATTGCATTGCACTCGTATATTATAATAATATGACATCTACAAATTGTAAGTGTACGACTGCGGCAATATATAACAATAACGACGATGATAATATATAGGTATACCCGTACACATATACATGAGTAGTGTAGGTGCATAGTAAGTTTGGGTACCTACCTAATATGCCTATATAGATCAATATAAATATACGCGACGAGTGCGCCGACCGATCCGTATCGAAACTGCAATATTATTGTAATAAATTCAATATTATATATATTGTGTTTAGTTATCTATATATAATACACGTGCCGCATTTATAAATATAATTACATTATATAATATATCAGTGAATTATGCGGCGGCCACCGCCGTCGACGCCTCCACCGTCATCGGCGATTATTATTGTTACGACTGTGCGACTCCGACTGGAGTGAAGATCGAAACCGGCAGCATTTGAACACTGCGACCGAGACGACGATGGTCACGTAATTAGGATGCCACGGCCGTGCAGAGAGACGTACGGCGACCAAAAGCCGCCGTACAGTTACATATCGCTGACGGCCATGGCCATATGGAGCGCTCCCGAGAAGAAGCTACCGCTGTCTGACATCTATAAGTTCATCAGCGACCGGTTCCCCTATTACCGGAAGAACACCCAAAGGTTAGTTGTCCCCGGCTCGCATTAATATGCAATGTACATATAAATATAAACATATTTTTTTTATTGATCTCAAGCATCTATATTTAGTATAGTACCATATATGGCCATTAGTATTTTGTAGGAGGGTTACGGTTGCACGTTGAGGAACACTCGCGTCTAGGTACATGCGGTCTATATGTATATTATATATGTGTGGTGAGGATTTTTCACTGAAAACCCGGGTGGTTAGTAACGTCGGCCGATGCTTGACCTCAAAACACGTTAGTGACTGAGCCCAACCACCGATCCACACAAGCCCCCCGAATAATATCCAATAATATATTTATACCTTAGTACATATTATTATACATATATTATTATATAATAGCGTTATAGGCACGGCGTATTAGTGTTTTGAATCAATCAAGAAAGTATATATAGCTAGCATATATCCACTAACTTTTGGATACATAAATCAAGTATATAGGTATATTGTAATAATATAATATATGATTATATATATACATTTATGTATAAATTATGAAAATAATACCTATACACCTATATGGTAGGTACTTATGCAATTATTGTATTTGGTCGTATTTATTATATATATGTAGGTACCTACCACACACGCCACAGTTATATACGTGTGTGCATATAAGGAAGTCTAATCTGAAATAGATTTAGAATTGATATCAATTTTTAATTCCTTAACTCTCCAATGTAGGCCTAAGTACGCAACTATGGTCGTTTAAATTTATCTCAAATAATATAAATAAACATACAGCTGTATATAGGTACAAATATTTTTTGTTAAACTATGTCGAAAATATATACTGTATATTATATTATTACTATTAGGAACACTTAAATTCGAGGGGTAATTATAGCAACTGTTAGTGATAGTTGATTTTAATTGTTTTTTTTTTATTTTGAAGGCACTTACTAAATTTGAAATCAAGTTTATTGCTGTTTCTCTTGAATGAGGAGGTCTGTATGGAGGGAATAAGCTTGAGAGGTGTGATTATGATGAAGCATTGGTTATTGATGTGAAAATTTTATTTTGATTTTTTTGTGAATCTAACTTTTTAGAAGAGTTTCATATAGGTAGGTATTTAAGATATTTTGTATACCAAGTACATCCCATACGGGTTTGGACTTTGGAGTAGGTAGTAGTTTTTAAATTCATAACTATAGTTATATATATATAATAATATAATATATGTATGTTGGTTTTAATAGAGTAGATTTTCGAATATTTAACTAGGAAAAGTTAAACCTTAAATAAAATAGAATATACATAGTTACGTATTATATTACAGGTAGGTAGGTATATTATGCTACCCAACTGGGAAATCAACATTTGTATATAAATAACAGAAATACAGATTAGTCAATTGATATTATATCATTAGAATTAATATATTTTAAAACAAATGTACTTATATATATATTAATATATTATATACAAGTTATAAGTCAAATCTATATATGATTACTATTTGTCTATTGTTTTTTTTTTTACGGAAAAAATCCTGAAACTATTTTTGGCTGATTACGTTTTATATCTTGGATTTGATTAACAGACAAAGTTATAAAATTAACCTGTAGGTATAACTTAAGACAAATAACAATAATGCCAAGTCATTCGCTATTCATATTCAGCGGACATTGTTTTATTAAGTACTTATCAAAGGTAGGGAAAAAACATGATAAACACATGAAATGTTTCTACCATACCGTAGCAGACATTTGACAGCTATATATGCAATATTATGTACAGTGTACCTACCTACACTTATAGCAGTGGCCTTTAACCTTATTGGACTCGTGACCCATTTTAATAATTATTTATTTTTCACGAACTGTATGTGAAAAAAACGTTGATATTCATAAATTCTATTATATATATTATTTGTAAAACCAGACCAATTTTTAATTAATTTAGTATTATGTATTTTTAAATATATGAATATTTTTTGATCCGTGCAAGTGGATGAAAAGAAATTTGAATTATTAAAATTATGGATTATTTGCGATTTGCAACTTATTTCTGAAGATCACGCGGTCCACTGATTGAAGACCACTAGGTATATCATACACATCATAGATACAAATATTATACTATCATCGACTGTCAAATATATTATACGTACATTTTAAAGCACTATGTGTATAATATACCTAGTATACCTACAGACTTCTTTAATATTTGATACAATGATTAATATATATGATAAGTTCTTATTGTTTTGTAAATCATGCCCAATATACCCAATGAGCAGGTACTATTATTTGTAATTTCATGAAATGTAAAGTTTTATTTTCAATATTGTCGTGTATTTTTTTTGCTGTACACTGGGAATTTGAATGACACATATTATTGGTACCTATAGTATACTTTAAATTTCGGACTGCACATTATTTTATGTTTGCTGTACAGACTTTTATCAGAGAACCACTTCAAATAATGTTTCACATCATATCTATTGACTATTAATAAAGGCCTACACGAAAAACACTATACCTACATATTAGTCCAACAAAGTTGCGCATGTTGTCGTTATTTTCTTTTGCTAATAGTGAATATAATATATTATATAAAAGTAACAATAGTATCTAGGTACTATACGCTGATATAATAACTTATACTTATTATGAATAAAGTAAGGTACAAATTAGTACTATATGTGCCAAGATACTGCATATATATACATATATATTACCTACTGTAAACTGTAAATTCAAAAAGACCCTGCAGAATAGTGATGTGCGAGTGCATCCACCGGCCCTTTACCTAAAATAGCACCACTACAGTACTTACGTATATATATTAGTATATCCATGTATATAAATGTTATAGGAATTAATGCACTTAGATACTATATTATATAATATATTATAAACGTATTGTGTATATAATACGCATAAACACGTGCAGTTTGATCACCGTCGGTTCGGCCGACATTGGCTCGGTCACCCATCGGAGTTGAGGGCGAGCGCGTGCATTCGTGTGGAACGAATTGATCGCCGCGTGACAACTGAAATATTTGTATATATATAAATGTTTATCTGCTTATTGTATATCATAGTATACTTACGCAAGTTTTAGCCTATATAAAGTATATGTATACATTATATAGGTTCATATAGTCACACAGGTTAGGTTAGGTTACGTACACTCCAACACAATGGATATAATATGCGTGTGTACATAGGTACCTATATAAATTTAGTACGAATTATATAACTTTCATACTAAATCGTGTCTGTATTCCTAAATACACCAGCCGATACGCAAGTATTATTATTTTATGTAAATATATATAGGTGTATTATACACCTATATATTTATAATAAATATAATATATAAGTTTATGTATTTCTATATAATAGATATTATAACCACTCTTCACTGCTGCAGAGAGTATACGAATAGCTGTGTATAATATATCAATTACTATAAAATTAATAATTAAATTAGTAATAATTGGGAAACTTTATTTTCATTATTATTATTACAATAAAGTACCTACTTTCTGACATTGTATACATATATATAACTATTTAATATAGGTTTATATTGCAGCGGTGTAACCAGGATTTTTGATTTGGAGGGATCAAAAATGTTTTCCTCTATGTCAATAAGATCAAAAGCACATATAGTACAAGCATTCTAAAAGCAACCAATCTCATATTAAGTTGGTCTCACAGCAATTTAAAATTAACACATAATATAGTACATTATAAATTTCTAATTCAAAATATTTTGCAAATGTTCGTGATTTCGAAGACAAATTTTTTCAAAATTCATATTTCAGATGCTCATAAAAAAATATTACGAATTTACACTCAACAGGAATTTTTCAATTTTTCATCTACATTAATTTAAAAAAAAAAAAATTAAAATTGTAAATGTCATATGCCTTAACAGCTCAACATGAATCGAAATATTTTGAAAATTGTTCGATGAAGAGAAAATGCTAATATAAACATTCAGTGAAGATTTAATTTACCTATCTATACGTGTTGAAAACCTATTTTATTTTTACCATAACAAAAAATACGGGGAATAAAAGTATCCTAGGTTTATTGTACCACCAGTAAAAATATAGGTACTAGGTTAATTTTACCCCCTGTAAAGTTATCCTAGGATAATTTTACCCCCCAAAACATTTGAGGGTATTAGAAACCTGGGACACTGAAGTTTTTGAAAACTATATTGGATATTTAAAATGCTAACCTTCCGAATGTACTAGATTCACTTTTCCACCAGAAAATATACTTAAGTTGAGCACATAAAAAAAACATCATTGTAAAATTAATACATTCATCGCTCCGCTCAGAATCTAAAAGGTTATAAATATTGTATATTATTTAATATTTTATGAACTATAATTATAGTTTGCAGATTAAAGCAGTAAGGTTAACTTTGGTCTGAGGTTTACTTTAAGGTTGGTAAATGGGAGGGGGGATTCTTCTCGTACTTGTTGGAAATTCAGTTATAGTATAGGTATATGTTATACTGCAAACTGTACGCCATAAATGTTGCAGATGGCAGATCCCTTGATGGTATCGATGGGTGAATGATATGTGTCCTATTCTTCTGAGTTGGTCGATAATTGTTTCTTGAATTCTGGAATATGTCATTGTAGATGGAACAAGGGATGTACGTTTAAATTAGTTATATATATCATTATTGAAATTCCTGACATTATTGTATATAGAGCACGGATTCTTATGCACTAAAAAGTATTACAACATGCCATATGATATGAGCAATACAAATTGTGAAAATATTCAAACATTTAAAAAAAAATGTATTTATTAGAAATTTTCAATTTTCAATTAATTTTATAATTTATTATTCATTTATATTTATTGTGTATAAAAATTAATTTAACAACATATAATTATGTATAGGTAGTACAAAACAAATCATTTTTTCAACGAAATTAGTTGACAAGATTTCGAACAAATATGTACGCGTCTTGTTAGGAACGATACAATTTATAATATTAGGTTATCAAAATATAATATAGGTTCGTAGTTGAAGAAATGTATTATTACAATTTTCTGTTGACGAAACATAATAATTTTACATCTTGGTATATTATATGTTTTGAAAACAGTATATCATATAATTTATCTTTAATATGAAATAAATATCAAATTTTATCGAAACATGCAAGAATATGCAATAATCATCAAATATGCCGAAAAATAATTGATGTCTATAGTTTGAATCTACTATGATTCGTAGGTATAACTGAACAAATTCCAAAAATATATAAAGTTAAATAAATACTGCTCATGTACAATAATAACTCAGTCACAATAACTTAATGAATTAGATATCACGACCGCACACTAATTTACACTGATGCACCGAAAAGCATCATGGTAGATGAGGCCCTTTAGTCAGAGACTATACAGACTTTATCCACCATCATCTATATATATAATATAGTTGACCAAGGTATATAAATTATACAGTGGAAATCCATGCGATTTACCAATTTTGTACCATTTACAGTTTCATTAGATAGTAAAAAGTATGTGCTTTAATAATTAGCGACTCTCTTAGCGCTCTAATCTCACTCCACGAATAAACACCTGAAAACGAATTAGTACAGTTCATCCAAGATCTCATTTCCTCATCAAAAAAACAAATCCATTTTATATAGGTCTCATCTCACTAATGAGTCCAACGAAATTGAAATAGCGGATCAAGTGTTTTTTAAGCCATTATACCAACAACATACATAAAAACAATTTCAACTAAAGTCTAAGTAAATTAAGCTCAAAAACTTATCATAAAATCATGGAAAAACTACTGGGATTCTATGCAGTCAATAACAATAGCTGAGTAACGTCAAAAAGACAAAAACCAAATGGGTTTACCCAGATAACGCAACTATAAGAGAGAACAACTATATTATAATTATAAATGTGGCCGGAATAAGCCACTCCAGTGGCGTGTTGAACTTATTTTTGGTGAGAAGCAAAAATGTATACAAGATACCCACCCACCCACCCACCCCCTTAATGTTTATAACAGCATTTTAAAATCAGCAAAAAAGTTTAGATTAAAAATTTGCAAAATATATGCGTACCTACATTTTAATGATTTGTATAATCGGATATGATATTTCTACGATATATCTACCTAGTTTAACCTAGGTGGCTAGGTATTTTGTGGCAGGGGGACCACCCACCATCCAATAATTATGAAGGAGCAATTTCTCCAAAATAATACCTTCGAAACGCCACTAGGCCATTCACACCTTATACTCGATCTTATTTGATCACCTCGGAACCCAAACTATGGTCTGACATATATCATATAATTAAATATGCAAAACTTATCTTGCAATCGTTCACATAATCATTCACAGCCCCGAGTACCAACTCAACAACTTATCTCATTAACAATCCAAAATCCTCCAATCAACACAACACCATTAATATTTTCAAATTTTTCAAACAAATTGACTCAGACAAAAAACTAAACCTTAAGTAACCTTTTTAGCCTAGGCTAGTAAACGTTGCAATTGAAGCCTTAGAAATAATAATAAAAAATCAAAGAGCAAACAATATAGGTACATATACCATTGGATAAAAATATCCACGCTCAATATATGTGTAATGTGAATTCACTATACTATATTAATATATAATAGAGATAGGTACACAAATACGTTGGTCCAATATTATTTGGAAAAAAAGTTATAATAATATTATAACATATTATAATATGTACCTATATCTACTATATATATATATTTATGTTGTAAGAGTTATTTTTAAAAATATTAATTAAATTATATTACAATGATTTTTATTGATTATAAAAAAAATTGGTAGATATCGGTTTGTTTGAATAATCTATTTAATAGGTTAAAAAATAGTTTTATTAGAAGAAAAACATTTTTTTAGTGATAGATTATATTATACTAATTAGTGCTGAAATGTAAAATGCACTGATTTATGATTTATATATTAACCTGGCCTAAACTAACCTGCAGCAGTTTTGCATCAATGCAAATATGATGTTGTAGTGTTGTGTGTACCTATGTAATAATATGTAGATTTACATATTATATCAGTTATATTTTTATTCCTTGAACTTATTTAATATATATATATATATATATACATAGTCTTACCACCTTAGAAAAATACATCATATTATAATATTATATAGGGATACCTAATGATATTAAGCAACAAAAAAAATAGAATACGCCATTGTCTTATAATGGTCTTAAATAATAATAAATTAGTTTAGCTTAATAATCTTTAAGTATTTTTTTATGTAGATAAAAAAAATAATGCAGCTATATATTATAGAACTGTATAGGTAAGTATATCTAGGTCTAATGTCTCCATTCAAATATTATGCCTAGGTATAAGTGAGTTTTAAAATATTTCTATAGAATTCCAAAGTCAACATCAAAACAGTTAACCACACAAATCCATTGATTTCTAACATAGCCAGTGAATTCATGCCAAATAACCCCCCACGTCAATTAAAAAGACACTGGTATGTTGAGATATCCTGAATCCCGATCTGCATTAATTAAAAAAAAAAAAATTCTCTACTCCAAGTTAGAGGGTTCCTACTTCCTATCCACACTGGTGGGCCTCCCTCCTCACGCCATTTCATGTTATGTACATTAAATTAGCTATCAAATTTACTTATTGTACCTATTATATATATTATATTACAGAATGTAAATACTGTATTTTATCTAATAAAAAAAAAAAAACAAAATCATCAAAAAATAGTTATATAGGTAGGTATAATATATATATATATACATATATATTATTTTTATATTCAAAAAATATCATTTCAGATCCTGAGCCTTAAGCTCCATACGAGAAAATCAAAAAATGGACTTCTTTGTGAAACAGCTTGATAACATTTCCTATACATTTATGCTATAATTTAGTACCCACAACATTTTTTTTCTAAACTTTGATTTTTCTGTAATTTTTTGGATTTTCTTTAATATAGTATAACCATTAATCGGTGAATGCCAAACTACACGATTGATTAATTTCGAATTGTATAATTATGGTGAAAAAAACAAATTACAAAATAATATCTAAATTAAACCATTTTAGTCAACATAAATGATAACACCCCGTAAAACGAGAGAACGCATTTTAAAATGTATCGGTATACTTAACTAAGATCAACGAATATTGCATGTTTGAAGGATATTCAAACTATAGATTTCGAAATATTATCGTTTCTTAAAACTGCTCTAAGTTCAAAATTCAAATTAATGTATTTCATTTTCTACAGACTGCAACATATTGTACCTAGTACCTACCTATATATATTGTTTTCATAGAACAACCAAATTTATTCTCAATATTTACATTAATTTAGAAAATATTATATACGATTACCTATCGGATATCTGATACATGTTAATGTTGCTATTTTAACAGTACCTAAATATTATATTTCATTAAAAATGGACTCTAATAACTATATATGCGTTACGCATGCATAAATATATATTACATTATTACATATATATAAGAAAACATATCAGGTGTAGGTATGCACATTGCACATTGCATACCTAATCGTATTCGCACAATAATATAATATAGGTACGTATATAGTATACCTACCTATATAATATAATGATGAAATTGCATTTAATCTCGATTAAATTAAATACAATTAGTACACGCATGCACTGCATTTCTGATAAAAAGAAAAACCACCATACGCATTGAACTTATTGATGCAAATAATTAAGGTCGAATTATATTTTTACGCTATTTATCGATCACGCCCATTTATCGAGTACGAATGCAATCGGGTTGGGAAAAAAATGATGATCGTAAAAAAATCGTTGATATGTACCTATTAGCTGACTATTGCAGTAGGTATAAAGTTTAAATATAAGAATAAATATATCAATATTTGTCCTGATCTTTTATTTGCAATAGGTAACTATAATAACTAATAACTCTTATGTATTTTTTTTTTATTGATATTTCACGTGATATACAAGCGATTATAATTAAAATTATAATAAAAAAAAATCAATTTGCCCTTCAAATAAAACTCGTACCACGTACCTATATATAGGTATGATATAAAATAAATGTTAATGCCTATTGGTCAGTTTTAATTTAATAACCAATATTTGCTAATAATATTATTATAAATATGTGTAGGATGTAGATTATAGGTACCTAACTACATAATTTTAGATATCAATATATTTGAAATATTACGTGAAATTGTGGAATTAAATATAAGATTCGATTGCATATTTTTGCTTGCTTTGTTAAATTTTACGAAAAAAAGTATAGTCCACAAACTTAACTATAATTTATTAGTATCATATTATAGTATGCGTATTGCGTACCTATATATTTTAAAAACATACTTTTTCCCACATTATTTTCTATAATAATTGTAACTGCATTTTTACCTTTTTCGAGAATATTTTGGTACCTAAATGTAATGGTATATTCACATGAATATTTCAAAAATGTTTAGTGTAATAACAGAACCAAAACCTACATAATATTTTGTACTTATACGAGCTGTCGCGTAATAACCGTGGTATATATTATAAAGTAAAAAGTTTGGTCTCCTGTTTCATGAATATCAAATTGTTTTAGTTAACGGTATACCTATATTAAAATTGAGCAATTTATTTTAATACACTACTGTATGATACATTGATACATGGAATTATATTAAATTATTATAACGTATTCAGACTTTCCTATACACGTATGGATACCTACAATGGATGGATTGAACATAGTATTATAGTGGGATTGTCATTGGCGTAGCTAGACACTTTTTTTTGGGTAGGCCCGATATTTTGATGTAAGGATTACCAATGAATAGTTTTATAAAATAAAAAAGTATCAGAATACCGTATGTTCTACATTTATTATAGGCATATTACACAGATTTATCTTATATTGTAAGACTAAAAGTATAAAATTAAATTAATAAAAAAGATATAGCTTTATTAAAATAGTTTTTTAGTCATGTTACTTAATATATTTTTCCAATCACAATATCCACCAGTAATTAGAACATCTTTTTCAATTTGCGAATGAGAAGGAAAATGACGACAATAATAACAAAATACGGCATTCATTTTAACTGAGTATTCCAACCATGGGTACTTATTGTACAAACTGCTTTGAAAGCTACGTTGCTTCCCAGATATAAAAGTACGAGGAAAACTGATGACAGGTTGTACAGCGGTATCCTCACAAGTTACACTAATATCAAAAATGTTTAAATTCAACTGTTTATTTGTATCTGATATTGGTGTACGCGCACTTGATTCAGGGTCATTAGGCTCCGAAACAGTTGAAACAGCAGTTGATTTTAAATTACCTGGTGTGATTAAAAAACGTTCCATTTTTCGAGCAACGCGACGGACTAAGTAAAAATATAAGCGAAATATAATCACTACGTTGTACTAAAGGCGAACGGAGTGACGCAGTGCGATTAGTATTAAGCTAATCGACAATCGCAAGCGTATCTATCCGACTACAACTTATATTACCGTCTCGTTATTTTTGGAAATAATCGTCAATTGAATGGATAAGATTAATATCTATCATATTGTAGGAAACGGGCAATACGGGCTGTCGGGCTATAATATTATATTATACACTGGCTTTGATGCACTATACATTTCGACGGATGCCGATTAACAGGAATCGATCGGTTATTAAACCATAACACTCAAAATAAAAGACGTGTCATTAACTGATTTGCAGAACCGATTAAAAACCATCAGGATTTAATTTCGATAATTAAAACCTTCTTTACGATAATATTGTAAATACGGTTTTAATATTAATATTAATTCTATTATTTTAAATACATATTATAGTCATATACACTACATATTTAAAAGGATAAAAATTTTTTTTGGAAAAAAGTGGGTAGGCCCGGGCCTACCAGGCTTACCCGCTGGCTACGCCACTGGGGATTGTATATTGCAAAACGTATAATACCTTTACATACATTGTTACGTTGTAGTGGTATAAATAATATATAATAAAATATAAAATAAATATTGAATACCGTGCAGCTAATAAGGGATGACTATACACAGTGTCACAATATTGTCGCGCGGGAGTGTTGGGTGTGCAATTCACAGGGGCCCCAAGATCTCATATAGTATGACATAATATACGATATTCACCCTTATTATCAAGTTGCACCACAGACTACAATACAAACAGGTAACAGCTATATAGTATATATGCCTACGGCATCCTAGATGACCTAAAGAATTAACATGAAATATACACTGATACCTCCAAATCATACGAAAGGGTTGAATCGAAATCGTATTCGAAAATACAAACTAAACATTCAAACTTCCAAATGAGTTATCAATCTTCTCTACCGAAGCACAGTTTTATTGATACAGTATTAGTGATTTTTTCAGCGCCATAAATGTATAGAGCCATGTATAAACAAATCCAACCCAAGTGATATCGCAATCTTCATCCAAAATAAACTTGACGAAGATAAAAATAAAAACAAAACAAATTATACTCGTATGGATTTCAGGACATATACCGGCATTATAGATAACGAAACTGTGGATAAATATGGCATAATTGCCGTTTCCAACACCGAAACAACCGTACAAGACTCCCTTACCTAACCTTTCCCATGTCAAAAAACAAACCTCCAAGCTGCGACGCTTGTGGCCAATTTCTCACGGTCAAACATAACCTGACGAAATGCCGTCTATACAAACAGGAGCGAATAATGGACCTCAAATTGACCAAAACTCTCAACTCAACTCTCGAATCCAACCCAGATTAGAATAAGAAAATCTTGAAATTTCAAAAAAAAAAAAAAAAATAATTTAATAGGCAACATGTTATTAAGCGCACTTAATTGTATTGTCGATTTAATAATGCAATGTACAATAATTATAAATAGTAATTAAGACATGTTAACTAATGGCCTACTCGCCGACTGTCAACAAGATGTACCTATATGGGATCAATAAAAAAAAAAGGTGGGCAAGTGGATGTCGCACTGCTGTACAGTAGGTTACAAGTGTGTTACTGTATAATGGATGGTATTAATTTTGAATTCAATGATATAATATTATTGTATAAGAAAAACGATTCTGAGCGGAGACGGTATGTCAGTCTAGGTATAAGACATATTATATACTTAACTATGGTATTAAAAAAAAAATTGGCCTATAATAGGAAGGTACTTATAATAAATTCTAAATTAATCATATCACAATATCCATTAGGTACTTATAACGCGTTATACATCAACAACAAACCGTGTACTATCATAAATATATAATAGTATACTTTAAAAGTTTCAAGTACCCACAAGTAATATTATACAATCACAACAAAATAACTAAAATAGTTATTCTAGGTTTTTTAATATGTAATTTCGTCCAAATTTGAACTTAAAATGACTATAAAAATAAAGTATGCTTATGTATTTCTTAGAATTTTTGGTAACAGAATTAAATATTTACGTGAAATCTTGTTTTAAATTTTCAATCCTTAGATATAAAAGTTGAACATTTTATAAATTTTTAGCTACAAAATAATTATTCAATTTTAAATTTGATAAATTTTGTCAAAATTTGAACTTCAAATGCTTATAAAAAAAATTGTTTCATGTATTTTTAATATTTTTCAACTGCTATTGTAACAATATATCATGCATTAAATTTTTACACTTTTTTACCCAACAAACAAAATTTTATTGATATTTATTGAAAAAAAAACTAAAAAAATTGAAAACTGACAGTGTCCGTAAACAGCTCAAAAAGAGTCAAAATATATTGAAAATGTTATGGTGTATAAAAAATTAAAAAATTAAAATATAAATATTCAGTGAAATTTTCAAGTTTCTACAGTCACTCGTTTTTTAATTACAACAAAATAAGAAAATCGTTACGTAAGAAATCGAGTGAATATCAAATGTTGTAAAAATATGAATTTCAAACGCTCGTAAAAATTTAATTTGACTTTTTTATAGACATTTTTTTTTTTGATAAAGGTAGATTAACCTGTAAGGAATCTTGTATTACATTTTAAAATCTTAGTTCTAAAAAGAAAAATTTTTACGAATTATTAACTCAAAATAATTAAGTAATTTTCGTGATTTTTCCATATTTTGTCAATTTTTGAACTTCAAATGCTAATAAAAAAAAACTGTGACTAAGGATTTTTAATATTTTTCAAATGTCATTGTAACAATATAGTAGGAACCTTGTATTAAATTTTCAAGTATTTTTACTCAACAAATAAAGTTTTATTGACATTCATAGAAAAAAAGGTGGGTAAGTGGATGTCGCTCTGCTGTACAGTAGATTACAAGTGGGTCACTGTATAATGGATGGTATTAAATTTGAATTCAATGATATAATATCATTGTATAAGAAAAACGATTCTGAGCGGAGACGGTATGTCAGTCTAGGTATAAGACATAATATTATATATGGTATTAAAAAAAAATTGACCTATAATAGGTACCTATAATAAATTCCAAATTAATCATATCACAATATCTATTAGGTACTTATAACGCGTTATACAATATGTAATTTTGTCTAAATTTGAACTTAAAATGACTATAAAAGTAAACTGTGTTAATGTATTTTTTAGATTTTTTGTAACAGAATTAATTACTTACGTGGAATCTTCTTCTAAATTTTCAATTCTTAGATACAAAAGTTGAACATTTTATAAATTTTTAACTACAAAATAATTATTCAAATTAAAATTTGATACATTTTGTCAAAATTCGATCTTTAAATGCTTATAAAAAAAAATTGTGCCTATGCATTTTTAATATTTTTCAACTGATATTGTAACAATATGTCAGGAGCTTTGTATTAAATTTTTACACTTTTTGGCCCAACAGATAAAACTTTATTGATATTTATAGAAAAAAAAAACTAAACAAATTGAAAACTGACAGTGTCCGTAAACAGCTCAAAAAGAGTCAAAATATATTGAAAATGTTATGGTGTATAAAAAATTAAAAAATTAAAATATAAATATTCAGTGAAATTTTCAAGTTTCTACAGTCACTCGTTTTTTAATTACAACAAAATAAGAAAATCGTTACGTAAGAAATCGAGTGAATATCAAATGTTGTAAAAATATGAATTTCAAACGCTCGTAAAAATTTAATTTGACTTTTTTATAGACATTTTTTTTTTGATAAAGATAGACAATATTATGAGGAATCTTGTATTACATTTTCAAATTTTAGATTTATAAAGAAAAATTT
>NC_042495.1:77732861-77735278 GCF_005508785.2 Acyrthosiphon pisum | reverse complement strand
TTAAATTTAAATACAATTTAGTACACGCATGCACTGCATTTCTGATAAAAAGAAAACCACCATACGCATTGAACTTATTGATGCAAATAATTAAGGTCGAATTATATTTTTACGCTATTTATCGATCACGCCCATTTATCGGGTACGAATGCAATCGGGTTGGGAAAAAAAATGATGATCGTAAAAAAATCGTTGATCTGTATGTACCTATTAGCTGACTATTGCAGTAGGTATAAAGTTTAAGAATAAATATATCAATATTTGTCCTGATCTTTTATTTGCAATAGGTAACTATAATAACTAATAACTCTTATGTATTTTTTTTTTATTGATATTTCACGTGATATACAAGCGATTATAATTAAAATTATAATAAAAAAAAATCAATTTGCCCTTCAAATAAAACTCATACCACGTACCTATATATAGGTATGATATAAAATAAATGTTAATGCCTATTGGTCAGTTTTAATTTAATAACCAATATTTGCTAATAATATTATTATAAATGTGTAGGATGTAGATTGTAGGTACCTAACTACATAATTTTAGATATCAATATATTTGAAATATTACGTGAAATTGTGGAATTAAATATAAGATTCGATTGCATATTTTTGCTTGCTTTGTTAAATTTTACGAAAAAAGTATAGTCCACAAACTTAACTATAATTTATTAGTATCATATTATAGTATGCGTATTGCGTACCTATATTTTAAAAACATACTTTTTCCCACATTATTTTCTATAATAATTGTAACTGCATTTTTACCTTTTTCGAGAATATTTTGGTACCTAAATGTAATTGTATATTCACATGAATATTTCAAAAATGTTTAGTGTAATAACAGAACCAAAACCTACATAATATTTTGTACTTATACGAGCTGTCGCGTAATAACCGTGGTATATATTATAAAGTAAAAAGTTTTGTCTCCTGTTTCATGAATATCAAATTGTTTTAGTTAACGGTATACCTATATTAAAATTGAGCAATTTATTTTAATACACTACTGTATGATACATTGATACATGGAATTATATTAAATTATTATAACGTATTCAGACTTTCCTATACACGTATGGATACCTAACCTACAATGGATGGATTGCACATAGTATTATAGTGGGATTGTATATTGCAAAACGTATAATACCTTTACATACATTGTTACGTTGTAGTGGTATAAATAATATATAATAAAATATAAAATAAATATTGAATACCGTGCAGCTAATAAGGGATGACTATACACAGTGTCACAATATTGTCGCGCGGGAGTGTTGGGTGTGCAATTCACAGGGGCCCCAAGATCTCATATAGTATGACATAATATACGATATTCATTATTATCAAGTTGCACCACAGACTACAATACAAACAGGTAACAGCTATATAGTATATAGTAGCCTACTAACCTACGGCATCCTAGATGACCTAAAGAATTAACATGAAATATACACTGATACCTCCAAATCATACGAAAGGGTTGAATCGAAATCGTATTCGAAAATACAAACTAAACATTCAAACTTCCAAATGAGTTATCAATCTTCTCTACCGAAGCACAGTTTTATTGATACAGTATTAGTGATTTTTTCAGCGCCATAAATGTATAGAGCCATGTATAAACAAATCCAACCCAAGTGATATCGCAATCTTCATCCAAAATAAACTTGACGAAGATAAAAATAAAAACAAAACAAATTATACTCGTATGGATTTCAGGACATATACCGGCATTATAGATAACGAAACTGTGGATAAATATGGCATAATTGCCGTTTCCAACACCGAAACAACCGTACAAGACTCCCTTACCTAACCTTTCCCATGTCAAAAAACAAACCTCCAAGCTGCGACGCTTGTGGCCAATTTCTCACGGTCAAACATAACCTGACGAAATGCCGTCTATACAAACAGGAGCGAATAATGGACCTCAAATTGACCAAAACTCTCAACTCAACTCTCGAATCCAACCCAGATTAGAATAAGAAAATCTTGAAATTTCAAAAAAAAAAAAAATAATTTAATAGACAACATGTTATTAAGTGCACTTATTTGTATTGTCAATTTAATAATGCAATGTACAATAATTATAAATAGTAATTAAGACACGTTAACTAATGCTAACTACATGTACAACAAGTACTAACTACTCGCCGACTGTCAACAAGATGTACCTATATGGGATCAATAAAAAAAAAAGGTGGGCAAATGGATGTCGCACTGCTGTACAGTAGGTGACAAGTGTGTTACTGTATAATGGATGGTATTAATTTTGAATTCAATGATATAATATTATTGTATAAGAAAAACGAGTCTGAGCGGAGACGGTATGTCAGTCTAGGTATAAGACATATTATATACTTATCTATGGTATTAAAAAAAAATTGGCCTATAATAGGAAGGTAC
>NC_042495.1:77720736-77731831 GCF_005508785.2 Acyrthosiphon pisum | reverse complement strand
CACATTCAGTGAAATTTTCAAGTTCCTACAGTCACTCGTTTTTTAATTACAACAAAATAAGAAAATCGTTACGTAAGAAATCGAGTGAATATCAAATGTTGTAAAAATATGAATTTCAAACACTCGTAAAAATTTAATTTGAGTTTCTTATAGATATTTTTTTTTTAGATAAAGGTAGATTATCCTATAAGGAATCTTGTAATACATTTTAAAATCTTAGTTCTAAAAAGAAAATGTTTACGAATTATTAACTAAAAATAATTTGCTAATTTTCGTGATTTTTACATATTTTGTTAATATTTGAACTTTAGATGCTTATAAAAGAAAATTGTGACTATGGATTTTTAATTATTTTCTTCTGACGTTGAAACAATAAACTAGGAGCCTTTTATTAAGTTTTCATGCTTTTTTAACCAACAAATACAATTTTATTGATATTTATAGCAAAAAAAACTAAAAAAAATTGAAACTGACAATGTCCGTAAAGAGTTCAAAATAAGTCAAAATATTTCGAAAATGTTATGGTGTACAGAAAACACTAATTCAGTCAAAATTGCATGTTCCTACGATCATTTGTTTTAGAGTTGCACCAAAAACAAAAACCGATTTTCTCAAAAACAGATTTTTCGTAAAAATTCCCGTTTTTCCTTAATTTTTCTTTTGTTTTTCACGCCACATTTGAAAACTACTGGGATTTTTACTTTTGACCTCCCAAAGTACCAACTAGATTCACTTTTCTATCAGAAAAGATACTGTTGAAGAAAATCCAAGCATTTTTACTGCCCTAAAAGGTGATGACAGACACATAAATAAAAAAAAAAACACACATCATTGTAAAATCAATACATTCATTGCTCCGCTCAGAATCTAAATCTGGTAAGTGAAAATGTCTGTAAACAGCTCAAAACAATTCAAAATATTGAAACGAAGTTATTTAAGGCACGATTCAGGCTGGCCGGAATAAAATGTTCTTGACGAAATACTATAAATATTATCGCATTATTTGATTGATCAGTAGATGGAACGAAAAAAAAAAAAGCGGGACTGGTAAGTTGTAGTGACGGTTGTAGATTGATTATAAATATCATGCGTATATTGAAAATACAATAATTATTGATAATATATCACATTATCACTACATTAAGCATATAATGCATTTATAATAATTATAATAATTAATAAAATATATAAGTAATAAGTATACCTATATAAGTATTGAATTGTACGTAGGCAATTTATTTTTTGTCACGCCTGCACCGAAAGTTTGGTTTTCGACCACGGTTGAAGCGTTCGAAAGCAACCTTTTTCAAAAGAAGAAATCCCCAAAAGTGCCGGCCGCCGGGCGCGTATCCCCTGCACAACCAGAAACTAAAATGTATACCTACCACGGTCCTTCCAAAACATAAACTTTTGGTTACATCTTAAATTTATAGTATAACCTCCTTGCATGACGCATTAACATTTAAACATATTTTGTAGAATAGTCTATAATTGTTGCATAGATCCCTGCATAACCTTTTCCATGAACGCAGGGGCGTGACAAAAAATAGTATGTGTGGCTCACTTCCCGCCCTTGCCACACAATATACTATTTTGTCTCACCTGCACCGAAAGTCTGGTTTTCGACCGCGGTTGAAGCGTTTGGAAGCGATCTTTTTCCGTCCAGAGCGCCGTTTAGTGGGAATCACCATTGTGCCGGGCAAAAAGTGAAAATCCTCAAAAGTGCTGGGCGCGTATATCACGCGTATTCCATGCACAGCCAGACACTGAAAAATTACCTATATATTTTCAAGGGAGGCGCGTAAAATATTGGAAAATATTTTGTCGGAAAAATATTTTGTCGTAACCGTATTCTGTCGGTTCCGACAAACCACTTTCAGACAAAATACGGTTCCGACAAAATATAGCCCTCCAACAAAAACTAAAAAAACTGCAAAATGAAAATGTCTGTGAACTGATCAAAACAATTTAAAAAATTTTAATCATATTATGGTGTATTGAAAATGGTATTATAAACATTGAGTGAAAATATTATGCATCTATGGATTTTTGTTTTAGAATTACACTAAAAACCAGAAACAATTTTGTTATAAATCGATGTTGCATTTAACTCCCTGATTTCCTAGCGCGTTATATAACTACTGGGCATTTTGACCTCCTTAATGCAACCACCTATAAAACACGATACTGAAGTTAAAAATCGAAGCATTATATCGAATACTTATTATCGTGTACACAGAGAACAGACACAAATAATTAAAAAATATTAAATATTGGCATCTGTTTTTCTGGCCCTTCATATAACTACTGGGAAATTTGATCTCCCCAATGCAACTACCTATCAAACACGATACTGAAGTTGAAAATCGAAGCATTATTTCGACTACACTGACACAAATAATTAAAAAATTAAATACTGAAATAGCGGGTAAGTGGATGTCGCTCTGCTGTACATTAAGTTACAAGTAGGTTTGCAATGTATAATGGATTGTATTAAACTTGAATTCAATGATATAATATCATTGTATATTTGTATAAGAAAAAAATTCTGAGCGGAGACAATTTGTCAGTCTGGATATTTTATATTGAAATTATTTACTATAGATAACTTGTAAGTTTAATTAATATTATAAATTAGTATTTTTCATTCATTTGTATGGTGTTAAACAAATCATTAGAAATTAATATCCCATTATTAGTAATCTGTCAATAGTTTTCCCGTGGCATTAAATAACTATTGATAAAATCAAAAAAAGACTTGTTTAAAGTTTGCTGAAAGATATGTTGAAATCGAAGCACTCCTTTTAATAGAAATTTCGTTGACGTGATAAAAAATAAAATAAAATAAACACGATCGTAAAACCACTAGCTTCCTTGCTCCACCCACAATCTAAAAAACACATATTATTGTAAAATCATAAAATCAATACATTCATTGCTCAGCTCAGAATCTAAAATGAAATTGGATTTTTAAAAAAACTGGCAGTACTTGGATTATAATGTAATCTATTATAATATAATAACATAATATACAATTTTATTTTTGTACAGAATGCTTACTTTCAGAAATAGTCAATCCACAGAACACGTAAAGAGACTGTTGGTACATGACATTTTAGATTCTCAAAATAAACTACTTATATATACTGCTCCTAAAATCACAGACGAATTTCACGTCCATTACAATTCTTTTCGGGCAAAGCCGGTGAATTCGGCTAGTATAATATATAAAATGTATTTAATAATAGATAGGTACATTAAAATTACGAAAATTAATTTCATCTGTAATAAATATTATTCGATTGTGGAAAGATAGGATAATATCATTCTATAGTATTCTGTAGTAATGTGTAGGTATTATTATATTATCTCCGTAGGTACATAATATTATGATGGCGTAGTATAGTGCCTTATTTTTAAGTGTGGGCATAAACGATTAACTAATAATATATTATTATATAGGTAATACGATTATATTATACTATTAAACGAATTGTATACACATACTTATTTTAGGTATAACATTATAGTTTAATGTTAAGAAAAAAAATATACGATAAACCAAGCTTTTAACTATATAATGGAACACACACTAAATAAACCGGCTGCACCGATTTGATATTGACGTATTTGTACACCGGGTGCCATTTGGAAATTCATATTTTTGTAAAACGGTAGTAAAATGGGTCATAGCCGAAAAAATATGAAACATCGATGGCGTATTATAATAGAGGTGTATGTCCGATTTAAATTACGAACCAGCCATTAGATTAAATCGGTGGAGCTAAATAAAAACCCACACGCGACAGCCACCGCCGCGCCGCCGCCGTAGGTATTTATTGTATTATATTATATTTGTTTTGACGGCAAATATAATATATTATTGTTATGTACACTGTATTGTTATGAAACTTATTATTATACAAACGCGTGCGCGCGCATAACGAAAACATCATCCCCCGGAGGCGTACCTATACATTATAATGTTATATAAAAAACGGGTAATTTCACGGGCGTTGAAGCAAAAAAACAGTAACCAATCTCAAATACCTACCTTTACAATATACTGCGGTCTGCGGCTACCTTACTCTGCAGTCTGCATAGACACGTACAGTGTAACTATTATATTATTTGCAATTATAATACACTATTATAGTGCACTTTTTATATAGGTAATAGGTTTATATATATAAACGAAACATTTTCTTATTATTACATATACATTAAGAGGTACCTTAGAGTTAGTTCATGCTGCAGGACGCATTAAATCTATATAGGAACACGTTTACCAAATAAGTTCACTATTGGAATCATTAATTAATTGAATCTATTGTAACGAGCCTACAACTGCAATCTACTTATGGAAGTATGGAAATAAATTACGAAAAATGAATAGTAATACTTGTATTTATTTACTCTTTAAATAATTAATATTTAATCAAAAAAATGGCTAAGTCCAAATAAATGAATAATATAACTGTGGGTCAGCGAGATGTGACTATGTATTTTAGTTAAACTGTTCTTCTTGGGTCGTGTTGCTCGTCTGATGGATGCTTGTCCACCAGCTCTCCTCGGTGGGTATCTGTCACTGTCCCTTCTATTATTTCAGATGACCATACATGGTCATCCTGCGGTTTAGGCCTAGCGTGAGATCGTCGCACGCTGCACACGCCGGATGTTTAACATATATTTAGTTGTGGTGTCATTTAACAACACAAATCCTAGTTTGTAATATTTAGAATTATTTATATACGTAGTCATATATATAGAGTGCCAAACGCCGCTCATGGTCACGCGCTATTGCACTACTGTATACGTACTGTAGACGCGGTATTATCAATATTATTATTATTATTATTATTATTACGCGAGCACTCGCTCGCGTATTATACTTATATTTACGCGGCGCGTATACTATATGATTACGTACATTTATAAAGTGATTGATAGCAATTTAGTTAAGATAATTATTTAAGATAGTCACAGATCGCTACACTATATACTTATATTGATATTATAAAGAAGAAAATTGTTTAATTATTCAGTGTAATCTCTAGAACTACTTTACCAATTAAAAATATTGTTTACCGTCAATAAGCTACAGCATCCCTATGGATAGGCTATATTTTATCTCAATAAATGGCCCTTATTTTTTTTTTTTATATTTAGCTTGCGAATATATAAAATATTTTTGTTTATTATAGGGTTGCTATTGGCTAACAAAAATAAAATACTTGTTATGATCGAATAAAATTGTAGACCTGTATTTTAGGTATATTTGGTCAAAACCATCAACATGACTGTGACAAAAACATTTAATGGAGATTAAGACGGGATAAATCTGCGGGTATTAATTAACAGGAAACAGTCTATTTCAATATACCATAATTGTTGGATATAATCCAAAACAATGGACCACAAAAATATCAGTCATTAATAGATGTTAAAAAAAGTTATGAGCCCGATACTGCACCTAGATTTTATCTTAAATTCATAATAACTAGGGCTCGGATTTATATGTAAATACATATTTTCTCTGCGACATGATAAACTAATTTCGGCAAGTGATAAATTTGTTTCACAATATTTTTGATAAAATGAGCTATATTTGATTTTACATATTTTTATATGTCTTGTCATATATACATGTTTTTACATATTTTACAATTATTCAATTTTTTCTCACATATTTATTCAATTATACTGTTTTAATGTCTTTTCTTCAGATTTAGAATAATATTTATCGACGAACTTTTGAATTCGAAACTTGAGTAACCTCAAGTAACGATATACAAGCACAGTTAGAACATGAAAAATACGATATTCATCAGATATCCTGACATCAGGCCCAATAATGTAATACTTTATAAACGCAGCGGTACTTGCGGCTGTTCCGTGTCAGCGGACAACGTCGTCATCGATCCGTCCGCGGTCCTAAAAACGCCACCGTCAACGCCGGAAGTCCTGTGGCGGCTAGCGGAATGCCAAGATATTGCCGGACGCGACTATGAGGCGGTGGTCTCCCCCCAGGAACGTTGCGTTGCCGTCGGAACTCGAACCGGCGACAGCTGACGGCGTCTGCAGCGTGCGGCGACGGAACGTGGCGGGCGGTCCGCGCGCTGGAGGCAAAGACGCAGGAGACATCGCGGCCGAGGCGGATCGGCCGACACACCGGCTCTACAGGTCGGTTTCGAGATAATGGGACTTGATCTGTTCGGCGAGCCGGTTGCACCGGTTTACCGATAGATCCAGCTGCCGAACTATGCGGGACCGGCCTTCCGGTCCACCATGGCCATCGTGGACGCGGCGTTCAACCGGTCGGTCGCTGCAAACCACCACAGGATCTCCGGCATTGACGGCGGCGTCTTTAAGGGTTAAAGGTGCCAGTTTTTCAAATTTTCCACAATTCTATAAAATTTGAAAATTAAATTTTATATTTTAGTTGCTACCTCAATTATAAGACTTTTCCACTAATCTACTACCCGATAACTATTTAGGGGTGGTTGATAGGGTGTATTATATCGAAAAAAATTACTTTACGGGAATAACTCTCAAGCTTTATAGAATTGTCAGATTTTGATGAGTATTTTTTTATCTGAAAGAAGAAGACTTCCTACAGCCCGCATTGATCTCTGATTTTGTATTTTATTTTAAATAATAGTATAAAATAATTTATAAGAAAAGCTAAAAATTGTCTTTTTTTTAAGGACTTATAATTAAGTTTGAGATGAAAATATCGAAAAAAGTAGTTCGATGCGGGCTGTAAAATATTCTCCTCTATTAATAAAAAAAAAGAAATTATCAAATTTGGTTAACTTTACAGGGCTGGATCATTATTCCCGTAAACCGTGTTATTGAGGTCAAAATCACATTGGCACCGGGCGCCTTAAGTCCGCGAACGGGTCGACGACGACGTTGTCCGCTGACGTTACCAGCGGCCGGTTGAATGCCTGGATTGGCTATGGATATTGAATGACTCGCCCAACAGATCCAGTCCCATTATATCGAATCCTACCTGTAGAGCCGGTGTGTCGGCCGACCCGCCTCGGCTCTGACGTCTCCTGCGTCTTGGACATTAGTTATCGACGCGGCTGTTTTGAAAAATCCAGCGCGGCATCATGGCTGCGGCTGGACTGCTCGGTACCGGCGACATTCCGGTCAACGTCCCATCCTCGCGGAGAATTGAACTTAGCGGCCCTCAGTTCCGCAAAAACTCTCGTGATTTCTTCGGCCTCCGCGGAAAGCGACTTGTTTTCAAACGGCTTCATAATAACGATGCGATTTCAATAGGTACAATTACAATACAGGATATACAATACTGTAACGATGTCAAACCAATGACAGCAGCTCTACAAATGTGTGATTGTCAAAAACTATAGGCCTTGTATTTTAATCAAACTAAATCAACGAGATGTTTGCTCATTTGTAATAGGCCAGTATTACTCAGTATAATTGTGCACGCGTTTCAAATATAAAAAAATTTATTTTAGATTCGTAGTGGAGCGAAAGAATGTATTGGTTTTACAATGATGTGTGCCAAGGGGGACAAGTGGGTACCACTCTGCTGTACAGTAGTTGTCGTGCATGTCATTGTAATGGGTATGTTATAAATTTGAATTCTATGATAAATCATTCAATACGAAAAAACGATTCTGAGCGGAGACGGTTTGTCAGTCTGGATTTTATTATTTATTATAGCCTCTAAGTTGAATTAATATTATAATATTAAAAATTTTTATTCGTTTCCAAAAAAGTAAAACACAAATTAAACAAGTTAAAAAAAACGTAAAAAAAGTTTCAAATAAAATTTATAGACCTTAAGTTTTTCAATGTATAACAGTTTAAAAAATTGCATCTTGTTAAAAATTACATAAACCATAGAAGCTTAACCATACGATACTGCCTTGCTTTCCCTATGGCCATTTCCCTTAACGTTTTGAAAATTGTAGACGTTTTATTCTAGTCAGTTTACTCAAAGATTAGAGATTTTAATTTTTTTTCAAAATTAATAAATTAAGGAACATTATTTCGACTATATTATATTATTTCAGGGAACATTTAAATCACATTATCCATTGATAATTTTAAGCTCTGATATCTCTGATAACTCTAAATTCTAGATATTTTTGGTGTTTAAGGTACCTATAAAGACAAACACAATTTAATGAATTAAAAAGTACCAATAAATTATAAATGATAATATAAATAATAAATATACATAATTTTAGTATGATATATCCAGGGCCGCCCCGAACAACAATTCATGGGGGGGGGGGGGGTGGTGGTGGTAGATCTAATAATTTTCCAATTAAAAAATTTTTTTCTCGCTTCGCTTAATGCGTTTTCTAATATATTACATTTATATTTATATTATTATTTCATGTATACCATTTATTTATGACCATCCGGGTTTCTTCAACAAATCCCGATTCCCGACCCACATACACACGTGTAATGAGTCCCTCATCTAACCGTAATTCCCCTCAC
This sequence comes from Acyrthosiphon pisum, assembly GCF_005508785.2. Lineage (NCBI taxonomy): Eukaryota > Metazoa > Arthropoda > Insecta > Hemiptera > Aphididae > Acyrthosiphon > Acyrthosiphon pisum. The sequence goes on along the minus strand of NC_042495.1, from coordinate 77,723,344 downwards.
AAAAAATAGTTGCCAATGGTTAAGACCAATAAACAAAAAAAAATATCTTTGCTTTTTTAGTTGCTTATGTGAAAATTAAAACATTAGGTAACAATTTATTATAATTTTATAGTTTCCACATTCCAATTAAAAAAATTAAAAAAAAAAATATGTATTTTAAATCTTAAATAAAAAAAGAAAAAGGTGGGTAAGTGGATGTCGCTCTGCTGTACAGTAGGTTAGAAGTGGGTCACTGTATAATGGACACTATTAAATTTGAATTCAATGATATAATATCACTGTATAAGAAAAACGATTCTGAGCGGAGATGGTATATCAGTCTATGTATTAGACATATATATACTTATCTATGGTATTAAAAAAAAATTGACCTATAATAGGTACCTATAATAAATTCCAAATTGATCATATCATAATATCTATTAGGTACTTATAACGCGTTGTACATCAACAAAAAACCGTGGTACTATCATAGATATATAATAGTATACTTAAGAAGTTTCAAGTACCCACGAATAATATTATACAATCACAACAAAATAACTAAAATAGTTATCCTAGGTTTTTAATATGTAATTTCGTCCAAATTTGTACTTAAAATGACTATAAAAATAAACTGTGTAAATGTATTTTTTAGATTTTTTGGTAACAGAATTAATTACTTACGTGGAATCTTGTTTTAAATTTTCAATTCTTAGATACAAAAATTAAACATTTTATAAATTATAAACATTAATAATAATATATTAATATAAACATTCTTCAGTAAAATTTTCATGTATCTGCAGTTATTCGTTTTTTAATTACAACAAAATAAGGAAATCGCTACATGAGAAATCGAGTGAATATCCAATGTTGTAAAAATTTGAATTTCAAACGATCATAAAAATTTTATTTGACTTTCTTATAGATATTTTTTGTTTGATAAAGGTAGATAATCTTATAAGGAATCTTGTATTACATTTTCATATCTTAGTTTTAAAAAGAAAAATTTTTATGAATTTTTAACTCGAAATAATTTGCAAATTTTCGTGATTTTTCCATATTTTGTCATTTTTTGAACTTTAAATGCTTATAAAAAAAAACTGTTACTGACGATTTTTAATAATTTTCATCTGCCTTTGAAACAATATACTAGGAGCCTTTTATTCAATTTTCAAGCTTTTTTATCCAACAAATAAAATTTTATTGATATTTTTAGAAAAAAAACTAAAAAAAAATGGAAAATGAAAATGTCCGTAAAGAGCTCAAAATATTTTGAAAATGTTATGGTGTTTAGAAAATGCTAAGATAAATATTCAGTCAAAATTTCATGTATCTACGGTAATTTTATTTAAAGTTACACCAAAAACCAAATTCAATTTTAGTGAAAAATCGATTTTGCGTAAAAATTCCCGTTTTTCCTTAATTTTTCTTTTGTTTTTCACGGCGCTTTTGAAAATTACTGGGAATTTTAAATTTTGACCTCCTCAATGCACCAACGATATTCACTTTCCAATCAAACAAGATACTGAAGTTGAAAATCGAAGCATTATTTCGACTACTTATCGTGTACACAGACACAAAAAAAAATTAAAAAATAAAAAAAATAAAAAAAAACACACATGATTTTAAAATCAATACATTCATCGTTCCACTCAGAATCTAAAAAACTAATTAAATTGGAAACTGAAATTGTCCGTAAACAGCTCAAAACAAATCAAAATATTTCGAAAATTTTATCGTGTATAGAAAATGGAAAGTTAAACAACCAATGAAAATTTCATGTATCTACAGTCATTCGTTTTAAAGTGACACCAAAAACCAAAATCGATTTTCTCGAAAACAGATTTTGCGTAAAAATTCCCGTTTTTCTTTTGTTTTTCACGGCGCTTTTGAAAACTATTGGAAAAATTTTACTTTTGACCCCCCAAAGTACCAACTAGATTCACTTTCCTATCAGAAAAAGTACTGTTGAAGAAAATCCAAGCACTTTTACTGTCCTAAAAGGTGATGACAGACACAAAAAAAAAATTAAAAATTAAAAAATAAAAAAATAAAAAAAAACACACACCATTGTAAAATCAATACATTCATCGTTCCACTCAGAATCTAAAACAGCTATATTGTATTTTTTATAGAAAAAATTAAATCGGCATTCGAAGTGTTTGTTTACTCAAAGAAAAAAACGTATACTAATAACTGCGTTTTTTAGCGAATAAAACTATGCAAATAGTTATCGAATTTACTCTTCGGCGTACAAGTGTAGGTACCTTCTGTCAATATAGGATATATAAATATATTATAAAATCTCAGATATGATAGATATATGGGATAGTATCTCATCAGACTTACGAGTTACGAGTAATAAAATACAATAACTGTTATTTTTACCAATATCAAACATTTAAATTAAGAGTTATATAATATACCTATAGTGATCCGCTCACTGATGATACTATACGATAGGTACACTATCGTCACCTACTGTATACCAGAGCGGTTATCTACTATACCTCAGTTTTTTTTAATTGCTATTAGATCATTAAAATCCACACCAATATACCTATAGTTATAACTAGGGACCGGATTTATATGCACAAAAAATCCTCAAATATGCTTTTAATAA
>NC_042495.1:77687555-77720032 GCF_005508785.2 Acyrthosiphon pisum | reverse complement strand
GTCAATTTTATCGATATAATGTGTCGGTGAACGTGAAAATACGACGAAAAACGAATATATGTGTTATAAATAATAATATGCACTTTAAAACTACAAATATGCATTCAATATGTATTTAATAGGTAAAAACGTTGAAATATGTAAAATATGCAAAATAAAATCGGTGTTATTTTAATAAGAGTGATTTAAATCGGGGACAATTTTCATCAGATTTCAAAAAGCTTATTCCAATACATATATGCATTTGCATATAAATCCGGTCCCTAGTTATAACTAATATTATAAATTATATTTTATATATGGATTTAGTTATCCAGCCCGTAACATATAATATTAGGTATAAACAAACTTAGTTCTATTCTATAGTACACTGCATGTTTCAGGTGGCAGAACTCGCTGCGGCACAATCTGTCATTCAACGACTGTTTCATGAAGATTCCCCGGCGACCGAACCAGCCGGGTAAAGGGGCGTACTGGACCCTGCACCCCCACGCCCTAGATATGTTCGAGAACGGATCGTTTCTGCGTCGCCGCAAGAGGTTCAAATTGCCGGCCGCCGACCGGGCGTTGTTGGAAGCTACTTTTGGCAGGCCGTCGTCGTCAGCCGCCGCTGCCGCCGCTGTCGCTGACTTTGATACCGATTCGCCGCCACTGCGCCCATTGCCGGTCGGACTTCAGCTGCCGCCGCCACTACCACCCTACCGGAATAACAATATTGTTATGTCAGCGGACGGAGCGACGTCGCCGATCGGCATCGAACAGTCGTTGTCACCGCCATCGATCCACACGGCCATCGGCGGCACCACCGCGGCCGTCGCGACCGCCACATCAATGGCCAACCAACTGCACCGGCAGCACAAGCCCAAACCGTTCACCATCGAGAGCATCATTGCCCCGGGCGGCGCCTGCAGACGTCACTCATCCGACGACGACCATCATCACTACGACCGAGACGGCCGTGGTGATGATGAGGCCGTGCTACCGGATGTCGCACGGTCGTCGTCGTCGCCCACGCCACCACCGTCGTCGCGGACCGAACGGCCTCATCGCCGGTATCCACCGCCGGTGAGTCTGCTACCAGGACAACCGCATCACCTAGCTGACCATCACCAGCAGCAGTTCCTCCACAACACCCACCATCATCATAATGGCGGTGGCAGCAGCAATGGATACGCGGAGTTGTACGCGTACCTAATCCAACAGCAGTCGTTCGCCGTGGCCACCGCGGCCGCAGCCGCCGCGTCCAGCATATTTCCCGGGCCGTCCGCCCCACTTCCACCGTTCCACTACATGCCACATCATCACGTCACCACCGCTGCCGCCGCGGCCGCCGTCTTGCCACCGTTCCCTCAGCTGGCCAACTTCACAAACCTACACGACTGCGGTACGGCAAGTGTAATATAATATAATATTATTATAATGATAATTATAAGTGGCTAGGTTTGGGGCTTTGGCTGGTACCAATCACGCAATGCGACTGAGAGTAAGTAACTCCCGTTGCTACTAGTTCCCGGATGGGTGACCACCCGGGTTTGTAGTAGTAAAAACCTTGCCACACATATACGTGTTTGCGTAGTACCTACCGTAACAACACCTTACCAACCAACTCGCCGGGCTTAAGTTCAATAAAAAAAATATTATTATAGTTTGACGCATGCGCGATATGGACACACTTGCGCGACTAAATACCCCGGTTAGAATGCCGAATACGATCGGATCTGTTTTCCTAAATTTTCTTAGGTTATAATTTTAATAATAAAATTGAGAACGGGTCACTATTAATAGTCTACTATGTTATAAAAAATTTAAAATATAAGTGGATATTTATTATTTAATCAATGACTATTGACTCTACATTAGTGTTAGTATATACAAATAAGGGGAAGTAGAATTCCTTGTTTTTCGATTATACGTACTTGACAATTTAAGAGTTTACTGACTTAGAAATCAAAATACTGCCGATTGCTATACGTATATAATACGTATATAATAACTTTTTTAGTACCGTCGTCCATCGGTATATGCTATCTCTAATCGCTATCTCAAGCACCTATCTGTGGGCTGTGGGTGGTATAAGCCTATATTGTTATTATTACAGTTAGTGGTGTCATTTCAGTTTTAAATAGAGAGGGTAAAAGTTTTGACCATCCCAAATGGGTAACTTCAAAAACAACCGCTGGCAAGCACATATTTAATATATTATAATGTTCCTGATCAATTTTTACTGGTGATTTACCTAAGTTCTTCCATAAGTGTAACATAAAGATACCGAATTTTTATTTTAGATTTTGGTTCCTTTTTTTTTGTTATTATTATTTACAATAAGGTACTCCTAGCGTTCGCTATCTATACCTAGAGATGTAGGAAAGGTAATACATTTTGGCGTGATTAACGCGATAATTCAATTATTACAATTTTAAGTTAGGTGATAACAAAAGTTAGAGGCTTAAGCTAGAATGTTTCTTGTGGAATTAGGTCACATGGGCGTCCAGATTTTCGTTCCTATAACCCTTATCATAATATCTATATTGATTTAATAATACACAATTTTTAAAGTTTAAATAATCTAGACAATCCTGTACCTACCTGTATGGTTGTTTTAGCAAAAAATAATTATAATTAAAAAATTTTGATAAAATTTAAACAATAATATTTTTTGTAAAAATTTTTTTCAGAAAAACCAGGAATTTTTATAGTTAGGTACTTCATAATTTGCATTAAGAAATTACGGGTCAAAATTTTTAGTCGGCATAAATTATATTTCAGTCGGCAAATACTTGATCCCAGCCCCCCTCATAATCGTATAACGCTGGCCCTGATACTAGTATAATAGTTTAATAAATACCTACAGGCTACAGTATTAGTTAACAGATTATGAGTAATCTCACACGAGAAGATCGATGACATTATATAAATTTCAATTAATTTATAAAACGCATAAGTTTTTCACTTTTATGTTGCAATCATAGCCCATAGGTATAGTATACATATAGGCAGTTAGATTATATTATATTATACATTTATATCTACCTATATAGATAATACATTTATGCGTTTGAGCGTTTTCGGTTAACGATTTTTTTTTGTTATTGAATATAATTTATTATTAAGTTATAGGTAGGTACTCCTTTTTTCCTATATACTTTTTCTAAATGATTCATAACCGTCGGACCCATTGTCCGCATTATAAACGTGTAACGAGCCCACTATTATATTGTATATAGGCATTAGTGCACTCACTTACACAAAATTTCGTGTTATAGTTATTGTTGCACGCGTCGTGTAATACTTCATAAAATATTATGCATTGTTTGGAAAGCTAATATTAATATGATGTGCTTAATTTATCATTACATATTGTGTGCATATGATCTAGGTATAGTATATACTGATGTGCATGTGCATTCCTATTTCCACGACACAAATATACTTTATGATGTTTTGTCTTCTATTCCGTCGGATGATAATATTATATTGTATATTTATATTAAACACTACCATCGTAACTTATTTGAAAAAAAAACACACACAATCGTATATATTTTGTTTTGGTAGGTAAGTAGGTGTCACACACAAACGAAATCTCGTCCATTATACGTCATATAGACGCCTTGTTTACGTTTAATTTACTACTTCATATTATTATATTATTATAATGCTGCACTTATATTATAATACCTTTACATGCACACAACACACAACAACAAGTAATAATATTTTACCACAGCAGAACCGACGAGTAGTGAGGAAGCACACGGGGTATTAACTATAATAATAATTATAGTATAGTACAGGTACTAAATAGGTAAAAATAATAAAGGTACCTATTATGTAATATATTATACACACACTAGGCCACCCAGTCATGTATGATGTAGTTGTTTCAAATTTTACAATATGATATATTATATTACTATGTATAATAATATTTATGTACAATAAGTATTAGGTGTAAGTATATATAAGTGCAATTTATGCTTGGATGTAATGTTTGAAAAATCCTGCGCTTATATATGATCATGAAAATCCATCAATTAATGACCCAATTTATAGATGAATATAAGATGTACCTATCGTTTATGTAACTTTTAAATATAAAGTTTTCACCATTCGCCCTCCCCCCCTGGATAGTTTGAATATACTTCACCCATTTTTATACACATACGTTTCGTTCAATGTAGCTACCGTGTGCGTTTTCACCGTTGCACCGAAAACGCATAAAATTATACTGGCCGGATAGACCCAAGGACCAACTGCAATATGTTTTTTACAAAATGTTTTACTTGAACGTCTTGAACATCCTGTTGAAGATTAATAAAAGTTAAATTTATTTAATATGGAACAATTCACATTTAGGTACTTATTGTTTTACTGACAAATATTTACTTATATCTCCTGTATCACTTATAATGTTAGATATATAAAGCACCTACCAATTAATAGAAAAACATTACATAAAAATGGAAGCATTCACAGGAATTCCTGGATGTGCCAACCTTGAAAACTAAAAACCTAACCTAACCTAACCAACTTGAGTATAGTTATACTTTATATTATTAATTGATATAAATATTTTAAATGATGAATTTTAAATATTACGAATCAATAGATTCCAAATAATTATAATATGTGGGTTTTGAAATTTAGGCAGTGGTGAGTATGTATGATTAAATCTAGTAAAAGGGTGTTCACGAGGACAGAAAACACCCTAAATATACATTATAGTATAGTACCTACAAATAATAATTACGATATTGTTATATTATAATATTATGTTCGCAAACTCCACTCAAACGCGGGAAAAAGTAATTCTTTCAACTCGTCCCTCGAGTGTTGATGGTATATAATATAGGTATAATAGTTGTGTACTTGTATATGTAATATATATATATATATATATATATATATATGGAAACCTACTGTTCGTGTTCAATAATGTCGACTTTAAGTCCACGTTCCACGCAACGGTTATAACTTACTAGTTCCGCCACTGGGGACTGCAGCGATGAGGGTATACGCGGCCCGGCATAAAAATAATAAGTGACTTCTCGAGGGGCATTGAGTAGGTACTTCCAAACTTATTTTCGAGGGCTCTCTTCGAGCTAGTATGAGTGATTTGATGTAATAAAAAAAAAACGACAAGCAGAATGCCAGTGTGGGTATAAAATCCGTACCTATGTCCTTAATACATTATATTCGTACATAAAAAATTCCTCCGTGAATTGCGTGACTACAAACTTGATAAAACCATTCGGATAACTTATTTTTATAATCGTATATAGGTATATAATATAAATATATGCTATAGGTATAGCCGTATAGGCACTAAATATACATATTACGTAGGTGCCTATTATATTATTAGCTCGTGCCGAGATGTTATATTAAACGTCAAAAAGTATGTATAATATTATGTTGGTATATATAGCCTATTGATATTATGAATGATTTTTTATGTTTTGTATTTTGTGGAAAAAAGTTTATTTATTTCATACACAGAAACTGTGCAGCAAAAAAATATATATTATATTAATCTACTATTATTTATTCATATATGATTCACGTCAAATGTTAAACCGATAATAATATGAAGGTATTTCGCTCTAATTAAATGCAATTCTGTACTGATATGTACTGATAATTTAATTGCATAATATGCGATTTGGCAACCATCATATTATTATTTTAATTATCATCAGGTACTGGTTGAGTGACTTTCCGCAACAGACCAATTACTACTCAAGCGTACCTATATACCATAATATCTATTATATTTGTATTTAATAGTAGGTAGTGCTGTATTGTATATAATTTTCCACGGGTTTTTGTCCTCTGGCACCATTATACTAATATTTGCTCCGCGCTGGTTTCATTATCATATTGGAATTAAACAAATATCAATTATAGGCGGTACTTAAATATAATATATAAATAATAATAATATATATAGGTATTATCATTATTATATAAGTATATACACCTTATTATAATATATAGGTAGGACGTAGGTATAGTGACTAAGTGAGCAATGGTAAGAAACAAAACAATAATTTACTAAACCGATGATAATACGCGTATATTAAGTACCTAATAACTGTTTCATATTGATGCATGCAATGTGTGGGACTTTCGTGTTGAGTTAGCTTTTTTTTACCTATAGGTATAGTTTAACTATACATACAGACACACGCGAATTTATAAATATATTTAAATAACAAAATTATAAACCTGCTCATGGATGGAGTAAAAAATCAATAAGAAGATTAATTACCCGTTTATGTTTGCACACGATAAGTCGTTTTTTTAAACACACAGTTAAGACAATATAACGACTTGTATGTTATATTATATATAGGTACTTCCTTCGTGTTGAATATTATACTATATTATGATACAGAAAACGATTTGGTGAATTTGTGAATAGTAATTATTTGAAGGTCAGTTGAAGGATTTATATCTTGCTGTGATTTAATTAATTTCCATAATATTATATGTGAGTTTAGGCATGTACGCGTATATATTATTTACCTACCTTCTTAAGACAAATATAGAAGATCAATTTTACTTTTGAAAGGTTGACAGTTATTTTTATTTTTTTAAGATTTTGGAAAATAATGTTATTTACTAAACTAATATAAACTGAATTAACGATGTAATATAACATGTGTGTACCTATTATGGAAATAAAGTTATGTACCTACCTACCTATATGCAAATATTTTTATACTAAACACGCTTTTAGAACTTTCGGTTTTGAAGTCGTTTCCAGTGTTCTATTTCTTATAATTATTTTATACTCAACAAGTCAAATGTAATCAATCTACACTTTGCATCAGTATAATTAAAATATACCTATAGGTGTAGTAGAAACGCTAGCGTGAATGACCGGTTATCACTATATTTTTTTATTGATAACTTTTTTTAAACATTTTTTATTGATTTATTTTATTTATATTATTATTATTCGACTAAACGAGCGTATTATCACAGCGCGAAAGTGGTTGGAACCAAATAATGGTAGAAAAGCAATACTCAAAAGGTAAAAAATGGTGTTTATAGGTACATAATATATCCACTTAAATTCTTATGAGATTAAGATCATCGGATCTAACGTCAGTTTTGTGGTGTAAAGAAAAGCAGATGTTTTATTTAATAATAAAGGTGTCTGACACATTACGCGCAAACGACTACACACTACTATAATATAGTATTATATGTATATATATATATTTAGGTACATATAAACCCAAAATACATATTATAGGCACCTGGAGCCCGGTGTTGATTTTCTTCCGTGTACTACAACAATATACCTATATCTATATACATGTCGGCTTCCGGAGGGGGTAACGGCGAGTATCAAATCTTAGTGCTGAAGGCTTTATATAAACGTGTAATTAATTGATAATCATCTTTTGGGTTTACACTTTTTTTGTTATTATTACTTACGTATATTACGTAGGTAATATCTTTTTATACATATATATAATATAATAAAATACTTTAATAGTATATAATATAATTGATATTAGTTATACTTTACCATTGGTGCACGTGGAAGGCGCAACAAAAAATACACACGTTCAAGGTCGTGTTTATATTGTTCATGTGGACAATAAAAATAGTCGACAGAAACTGCAAATTGTTTTGTCAATTCATTGGTTTGTTTCATTCAACAATTATTGGTAATACGCCAAAAAAATAATTGATTATATAAAACGTATATTTTAAAGAGACGTCATCATTGGTGAATTATATTGTCGGTATTCACAACTGTTAATTAATCATATATATATAGTAAATGCTAATATAAACATTCAGTGGAAATATGATATATCTACGGTAATATGTTTTAGAGTTACACCAAAAACCAAAATCGATTTTGTTAAAATTAAAAAATTATACATAAAAATTCGCATTCCTAAATTTTTTTTTTGTTTTTCACGTCGCTTTTGAAAACTACTTTGGAAATTTTTACTTTTGACTCCCCTAAAGTGCCAATTTGATTCACTTTTCTATCAGAAAAGATACTGTTGAAGAAAATATAACCATTTTTACTGTCCTAAAAGGTGACAACAATTTTTTTTAAAAAATTTAAGAATTAAAAAATAATAAAAAAAATCAAAAACACACATCATTGTAAAATCATTACATTTATCACTCCACTCAAAATGTAAAATTGAGAAAAGTATTTTTTAGTAAAAATAATACTCAACAATATTATATATATTATACATTATATGTTTAAACTCTAAACTAAGACAATAGATTTTAGCTTTACAATTTTAATTCCTAGAAACGTATTTTATCTAGTTTTATGATATATGTATAGTTGGGTGCTCTATATTCTAATCTTTGACCAATTAACGAAGTATATTTTAGCAATATACAGAGTAAGCTAGGTTAAATACCTATACTTAAATTTACATTTACATTTTAGAAATTTTCAATAGATATATTCCAATAATTTGTATATAATATACAAATTGAAAATTGAATAATACCTAATCTATTTTTTTGTTTCGTTTGAATATAGGTAATAGGTATATACAACGAACGTGAAAGTATAATAATGTACATAATACTTAAATATTATATTCCTTGGAAAATTATTGATTATTTGCATTTTTTTTTTTTTTTTGTTTTTTGGTTCAGCGTTTCAAAGTATTTCAAACGTCACATTCAATTTAATATAGCAGTTACTACATTGACATGATTCATTTTATATATGTAATACAAAATATATTAATTTTGTGTACGAAACTACTGATCAATAAATGCCCACCCCGAAACATTTTATACTTTAAGGCTTAATCCGAGAAAAGACTCGCTCAATAGAATATATATTATTTAACTTTCAAAAACATTTTTTATGGCAATTAAAATACTTAGAAATGTTTTTTTTTGCCCAAAGGTGGGCATTCCATACATTCCATAATTCAAACATTAATTTAATTATAAGCTACATATTCTAATATAAGTACATAGTAAAAATGTATAGTAATTCATATAAACTAATTCACTTAATTGTTTTGCTTGGATTAGATTGTTTTTAATTTGTAGATGTAATTCATTAAATATTTAAATGCCTTGTCTTTATACATTACTCTGTATAATCTGGCCGTTATTTTAACACCAATCCATCAGAGCAAAACAAGTTAGTAAAATTATAAGGAAGAAAAAATTGATTTGCCAATTAAAAAAAATATGGTTATTAATTTAAATTATTATTAACCTAACCTATACATGTTGTATTTACACTACGTATATAGGTACAACGTTAACCACTAGTTTGTTGAGGTACCTTATTATTCCGTTAATGCGATTAATATTATCTACGTTCAGTAAAGTCGTATAGGTTAGTTTCTTTCCGTATGTCATTAAAAATAAATAATAAAGATAAACCTTTGATGAATATACCTTCGCGTAGTTTTATTGACTTAGGTCAATACCCGATATATGATTATCGAAATCTATTATTTTTCAAACTAGAACCAAGTTTAATGAATAGGTCAGCGTTTCACAACCTGCGGTTCGCGGAAAGTGGGGTAGGTAGCTCATATGCTAAGGATATCTCCCTTTATAACAAAATGGAATGAATCATCATTATTCCTTATTTGGTTTATTTAATAGGTATTAATAATAATCGTGGTGCATATTTAATTTTCTTTTTATGCAGTAAACGGTTTTGTAATATAATTTTGTAATAGGTAGGTACCTAATAAAATATAATTCGATACATGTAAAAGAGAACGTATACGTTCTTGTCTTTTTGATAAGAAAAAAAACGTTATTTCGTCAAGTGGTACATGCAAATTTACGCTAAAGGTTGAGAACTACTGGAATAGGTATAGTATAATAATTGGAAGGCTTAAAGGTTTAATAGCCTTTGGAACAAAATACGTAATATATTAATTTAAGTAAATCATTATTCATTGATAACACGACCTACTTTGTATTATTATTTTTTTGTTTTTGAATATAATTTAATCAAATTTAATTAGGTACCTACTAAAAAAACAACACAAACAATTTAATACTTAACGTTAAATCAAATATAAATGTAGATAGGTGAACACGATAAACTTTTATTTGTCGATTTTTTTTTTTATGATTTTACATAATATAATACTATAAATAATAATAGTTCCATTTGTGTCGGTCACAAATTTGATTAATAATTCACATATGACCACATTTTAATGATACGTAAATGTAATAAATAATAGTTAATAGATACTAATAAGTGCATATTATTTATTAATTTATATTGTATTTATAAATTATTATATTATAATAAATTGTATGGTGTACCTACTTCAAATAATCAAGTCGAGACAGTTTGATTACACAATGGAACCGTTAATAATGAATATTAAAGAATTCTACATAAATAGTTTTTAAATAGCTCTTCAATAAAATATATTGTGAAAGTTAATGAAGAAAATTAATTTTTTTACTCTATTTTTACCCTATTCTTATTCATATTTTTATCCCTCCAATTAATTATTTTTAAATGATTTTGTTTTATTACTATTATAATTATTTCAGATTATGTTGTAATTCATTTAATTATGCCGCTTATTGTTGAATATAATTTATAATAATGTGAGACCATAATATTAAATAAAACACATTAAACACAGTGCTTGATCTATAAATAATTATCATTAGGTACAGCATATAGGTGCTTACCTATACAAAAAAAATTATTTAATATTAATATTTTTGTTTTATATAATATTTTATCTTTATTATATTAATATGTCGTACATACATTTTATATATTATTTACATCATTCTTCTAAATTGGTGTTTAGTATGAGCATGTAAATAAATATTAGGTATTCATAATGATCTGCAAGCTTATTGTTTTCATTAAAAAGGTACCTATTAGAACTCTTTTAATTTTGTATTTATAATATATTTCTAATTTTGATTTACTACATTAGAAGGACACTACCTACCCATACATTTATAGTCTCCGTCTTACATACGTACGATATAGCACATTTTCGTTCACTAGTTTCACTAGTGTGCTGTTAGTTTTGATATTAGAGTTCATTGACATTTATTAAACTTTCAGGTAAGAACATTATCTGTGTATTATTAGTTTACAAGCATTAATCAAAAATATTATAAGTGTCGGTTTCTATTATATATTTTAGTTTTCAAGTGAGATATGAGCATTTTAATTTGTGGTAATATACTGATATCTCACATACCCATTTCTTGCTTGAAAATTGAAATATCAAAAAAGTCACCGATAGTCAAGCACAAATAATGTACTTACCTAAAAGTTCGGTAATAGGACAATAAATTCACTCTAATATCAAAAATTCAAAACTAACAGCACATTATTGAAACTAGAGAACGGAAATTTGCCATGTTGTATACGTCTGTAAGACGGAGACAACAATAAACGAGGGGGTAGGTGCGTCCTCTAAAATAAATAATTTACAAACACATAATTTTGATAGCTATTCAAAATAATATCTATTGATATGAATTATAATATTACTTCAAGATAAGACTAGGTATCTATGTGATTTCTATATAAGACACTAATGTAACAAAAATATTTTTTTCATGATCTCTGTACAATGTGTACAGACTTTCGCAGATGTTTACCGGTGTTTATACAAATAATAATGAATGGTATTATGTAACAAAATATGAATTGTTTTCCTTTTTGATATCGATGGCTTTAATGACTATACCCCAAATGGGGTAAATACGAATTTGGAATCAATAAGAAGAAAACTCTTCTATCGTTTTTCACTTATAATATTATCTTATACTTATAATAATGGTATGTATCATTAAAATCGTTAGGAACTATACATAATATAATATGGTACGCTATTGCATCGAAGCAAAGGTGGTTTACATATAAGTCACAGGCTGGCTGGCTGATTTACACAGACATAATAAAATACATATATATATATATTGCGTAGGTATATATTATTTTCCAAACGCCTATTAGTTATTATACCTATATATTATATATATGTATATATCATAAAATATTTTTTCTTACACTAAAACTTGAACGCTAACTCTACGTCTCTTCGAAAAGTAAAATAAAATCGTAGTTTTTCGCATTTTGCCGGCGTAGTAAATAACAATAATAATAATAATAATAATAAAAATCCGTCTTACTCATTAACTTTGCCGCCTCTGGAAGGTCTGAACTCTGGGGCCATAAAAAATAAACAAGACAGAAAAGTAAGTTTATATTTTGCGGTCCCGTATATTTGTGCTACAGCTCTACATCTATCATCCACACACACACATGCACGCAAACATAAATACTATAATAACAACTCGTGTAGGATAAAAATAAGAAGAAGAAACCTTTTATTCTTATAACCGCAAATACGTTCTCCCGACACCTGGGCCCGTGTGGCTGCGCGCAGACGAAAATTATACGACCTGACCGCTGCCGATGTGTGTCTTAAACATAATACGCTATTGTATCGGGTCGGTCGGTACACATACACACACGCCGCTCGCGTTTATCTTTTTAAATTCCAATTACCCGCCCTACACACACACACGCATTATATTATGTAGGTACTATATACTGTAAGTTGTGCACGTATATATCACGGAGTAATAATATTATACGTTTGTATTATAATATATGTGTATAGAGACATATATATACATAGAGTTAGATGTGGCATATAGGTACGTGTAATATACTTGTGTCGGGTTGTTCGCCGCATCCGACCGCAAAACACTTCTGTGCCCCCTCGACGGGAATATTATAATATATATAATGCAGGTACCTATCTTATATGTAGTATAATATGTAACAGACGCACGCAGCCGCGTGAGCTATAGCGCACCGCTCGCTAATAATAACGTTTTACCTCTTATTCTACGTAATATATTGTACTTCATTTTTTGTTGTTTTTTTCACACGCCGTCCGTCAAACTCGCGGTGATGAGACGACCTATACACGATCAGTTCGAAAATACCTATAGAGTATTAAACGTATATAATAATATACGATATTACGCGTGTATATTCTGTGTATATAATAATTATGTATAACATGATATTTTATAGATCCAATCCGATTGGGTCCTCCTCTCCCTGCTGCACGGTAGCGCTCGACGCGCAGGCCATAACGATATCGACGGTCGCAGAAATTTGAATTCTGAACATTATACAAGGGCTACGATATTTTATACTTGTAGATTATTGCTATGGGCTTATACGGCGATTATGATTTTGCGTTTTTACATGCGCGCATTGAAGAGGTATGTATGATAATGATCCAGACTCCAGAGACTTATTAAAACGTATGTTTGAACTTTGAAATGTATACCATCATAAATGGATGTGACTCAAGGATAATAATATAATATGATACCGAAAAGAAAAGACTAGAAGTCTTTGAAATGTTGTGCTGGATGCGCATAGAAAGGATAAGCAGGAATGCAGGATAGAGTCCAAACTAACGAAGAGCGGGAGAATCACTTACTTGGAATTGATAAAGAAAATCGTAGGTACATTCATATAAAAATGCGGTTATACAATTTGGGAAATAGTTAGACATGTCCTGAGACATAGAATATAGCTGCATAATATAATTTATAGAAGGCATTATTGAAGGGAAGATTAGCCTCGTAATTCTTATAAAAGACAAATTAAAAATAATGCAAATGTCAACTATATTCTGTTAAGGAACCATAAAAAAAGGCGACGGTTAAACGGTTTAGAATGGAGCATTGGAGTTGTATACCAAATTAGGCGTTTGATAAAAAAAAAGGGCCGATAAAATATGTAAGAAACTGCCATATATACCTAATGCTTCTGTTTAGGTATAGGTACTTATAATACTATTATAGATGCTGATGTCTTTATTTTTTTCAATCTAGTATTTTAAAACTATTTCTAAACCTATATTCAATTGCTAATAAATACAGTGATGTAAATTGTATAATATCGTATTATACGTTATTTATAAGAAAATAAAATACAAATTGTATAAAAAATTAAAACCAATGATAAATGGTAGGCCGATTATCTTTAATCGTATTAAATCGTATAGTCTTCTAAAAGTAATTACTATAGGACTCGTAAATTAATACACTTAAAAAGTACTAAATATACACTTGTGTGCTTAAAAAATTAGGTACGAATATGCTCTAAAAATATACAATTATTTATTTTTTTTTTTTAGTCTCAATTTTCATGAATACAAATATTTTTATTTTATACTTCTTAGTAAACATTTATTAATAAAAACGGAACATCGTATGTCAACTAAGGATATTAAAAACACAATACAATAATACCTAGTCAAAACTCTCAAAATAAAAATGTACATTATAATGTACTTATGTACCTATTTATTATTTTATATTGTTTAATCAATTATAAACTTATCATTAATTATGAAATATGCTCTAAAAATGGAAAAAATTATGAAATATGCACTATAAACTTTTACTATGGTTTTTGTAGTGTCGTGAAAATGATTTCAAGCTTACTTAGCAATAAACCAGCTAATAGCCTAGAACATTTAACAACTTCAGAGCCCTAAAATGAGTATAGCTGACCATAAACTTTGAAATGATTAATAAAAATCAATTATCAAGTATCATTATAATTTATAACTATCAGTTATCGTTCTCACTAATCTAGGGTATTTATATTTAACGATTATGTACCATAGCACTAAGCACCGTCCGATTTTTTGTGTTCGTTTTCCTGCACATAGTTGTACAGCCTACCGAAGAATGTCTTTTAAAAGTGATTGCGTGTGGAATCCAATTCTGTAGTTCTGCAGTTCTGCATCATAATTGGTTATTTTCTATAATTGTCAGGGATAGGAAATGTTGGTTTTTGCAGTTGCCGCTATATATTGTGAATAAAAAAAACTCACTTTTATTTGCTTCTAGTTTTCCCGCCAAACGTATTTGCGTCTTATAGTACGACCTACCTACAGAAAAAATATTGTCACGCTCCGGTTACGTTGGCGTAAAAATGCTAACGAATTTGCAGCGGCGCGCTTTTCATTATAATATTATAGTCTCGTGCGCATATAATATTATAATATCACACGTGACTTGTAAAATATCTGATTGTCTTGATAAAAAAAAAATTGGAAATCATACTGTGTCACGTATAGGTACCTATAGTATTAATATATTCATTATTCCTATTATTTAGTATATTATAGGTATTAGGTAAAGATATATAAATTGTATATATAGTCTCAATTATAGAGAATCTATATTAACCGTATATTATTATTATGTATATCTATCAACTATAGGTATATGGATTTATTTTATTATAATTTATATTTAATTTGCAATTTATTTAACTGATAAATTAAAACGACGGTGTGCTAAATAATAAGAAATATTAAATACCATAGAAAATAATATAATAATAAGATCGTATAAATGTACAATATAAATCGTGTAATATACAGGATCATAACTGACTCGGTAATCATAATTTTGTAGGTACCTACGTCACATTACGCCCACCGTGATTTTTGCACGAAGTATTCCGTGATTTGCTATTTCGTATATCAGTTATCACATACAATAAATTATACAATTAGGCAAAGAAATATGTGATGATTATTCCATTTTTTAATGACTGTAAATACTTGTACATTTTTCCCCTTATATATTAGGTACAGTATTGATTATTGATAAAATCTAAATAAATTGCTAAATTTATTTTATAGTCTTATCACATTTATTCATCCCCATCATACAAAAAAAAGGATCGTCCATGGGGTTGCCTAAAAATCCATGTATAATACATGTGCAGTACTTATAGGTACATGAATAGACTTTTAAAAATGTTTGTGATAATTTTTTCCTAGGAGAGTTAAAAATAAATTTAGGAAGTCTCTATAGTTATTCTGATTAATGCGTATAAGCAGTGAGGTATAAACTATATATCTGCAGCTAAAAATATGCGATATAATATAATATTATATAATAATACAATCCCACATCCAATTTTGTATAGGTACCTATCTTTATATACTTATATTATATATATATATGAAATGGTCTTGCGTAATTATTGAATTATTGAAGTATAGTATCAAGTGCATTAAAACCCGTTTAAGACGATCTCAGTTACTACGATTTCCCGATCAACACGATCATTGTTCCGTGTGTCTCGATTAAAAATTTCCCGCGATATACGATTTACCGCTTAATACGCGTTGGTCAATTAGAATATCGTCTTAAACAGGTTTTAGTGGTTTTACTAAAGGTATAGTTTTTAAATATCGACAACGAAACGGTAAAAGAATTGATTAGGTATGGGTAGGTATAGATCTCATCATTCCACTTCGTTGCGTCCGCCACGTGTGTTAATAATATATTATTATAATATCATGTTTTATGTGACATATGAAAAGTTTGGAAAATGATGGAATGAGATGAGTTGCACTTATGTGAGTTCTAAGTTGCGAAAAAAGACCCACAACAAAATCGTAACTTGGGTATAGTTTGTTTGTATCGTCTAACGAGTGGCGGTGACGATGATGTTTATCTGCGCAACTATGGGAACCACTAGGAGGACAACGCGCATATTATATTTTATATACCTACGCGTACGTACCTATATTATTATTATTATATATATGTATAATACGTGTCCGCGTGTATCGCCGCCGCGGTATACCCGAGCAACCCTATAATTACGGACGACACTCGAAGCCGTCAGTGTTTTCTCTTTTGTCGGCTCTCGGAGCGCACGTTGCGTGGGCGTGGCCAAACACTCCCGCGAGCCTTCCATCGTACACAAACACATAATATTACATTTTACGTATACACACACGAATGGACAAACACACACACACACACACACACACACACACACAGCTTGGACATTCCACAGACACGACGACCATAGTATATATACGCGATATAATAATAATATTCCAATACACCCGTAAGCTTTTTTTTCCTATATACACCTATATATAATATAATATATATAATATTGTTTGATATATTATACACACACACACACACACACACACACGCATGCGCTGCACCACCGAAGCGATGATACTTATATGCACGGAAAAACAGAATCGTCGTCGTCCTACGCCCTCCCCTTGGCAGCGTGCGGGGGCCGCAAATATCATAATATAGTGTGTATATAGGTACGCCGCCATACGAGGTATTCGTAAGTGCCTGTACACATGATATTATATACGATGTATATTATAATTTTGACGAGACTATAATGTAATACCTCCTCGGGAATATGTATACTGCTTATACCTATATTATGTGCGTATAATATATAATATCTATATATTATCGTTATGAGCATGCGCTGCAGCCCTCTATAGAATATTTTCTTTGTTTCCGTATAGTAAACTTTGTATTATACAGTATTGTAGTGAATTACAATACCTATATGATAACAATATGTAGGTACTAGGCGCATATCATATTAGGTGTATTTAAATTTTAATTACATAATAAATATGTGTCATTTATTATGACATCATGAAACCCCCGCGTTCGAGTACAGTTCGTGCGAACGGATGCACGTCAGACCCTTTGTTGATGGATGACTATGACAGCTATTGCACCACAAAATTGCAATTTTCCTCGTCGACCCAATATAATATGTATTATTTCACCCTTAAAAGTTATGCATTAACATTTTTTCATACATCTGTCGATTATAACTATTTCATATACCTTCGACCGCATGGTATTATTGTGCTGCAGTATTTTGATCGTCATTGGAAGTTAATATAGTTATAGGCCATTGGTAGGTACCTAGGTACGTTTTAAATATTTCGATGCATTTCTCGAAGCAAACATAATTTCAAACCGTTAGGGGTCGACTCTACGTCTAATAGTTATTATAACTGTACAGGTGCAATGGCACTCCATTTGTTATATTTTATAATTAATTTCATTTCATTATATTAAATACCACAGAGCACAGACGCATTATTGACACTATAAAGGTACAGAGTGAATGCGCCCACTACAGTCTAGAACACTGACAGTTTGTTTAATCGATACATTTAATACATAATTATACATAACTACATAACAACATCTGCAACGTGTGCACCTATTATATTATAGGTACCTTCGACCGGCCGACGCCAGCCGTACGACCGTAAACATTTTTTTGTTTCCGTGTAGGTTTATTTGTCGTAATCGTAATTCGTAATTATTATACGTGTCAAACAGATCGTTCTATAGTCGAGCGCTGCAGTAAAAGAAAACCCCCTTACTAAAACGTATGTAAACACCTAGAATAACAATAAATAAAATAAAACAGTTTCCATGTGAAATAACTCAGCCATAAATTTTGAAAATATCGATTCGCTTAATCGTACAGATTTATAGTCGTTATTTTAATTTTGTTGTACCTATTATTCTTCGTGTACACACACGCACAACACACACACACACACACAGCCACACGTATGATATTCTGTATTTTGTACGCACAGTGCCTCGGCAGAAACTATAATATAGTATTATTATAATATGACGACGACGTTGGACGTCTTTAAGACGCACGCGTATACCTACCTATCCAAGTCCGAAATAGATTAAAGGGAAAATCGGTGATTCTTTATTATTATTTTTTTTTTCGTTCTCCTCGTAAATTATTACCATAGAACGTATATATATATATATATATATATATATATATATATATATATATATAATAATATACACTTTTTAATACCAAGTCCGTTCCACATTATACGTACCTATAATACATGTGTATATTCGAACAGCGGCGGCAAGGCGGCGTCCTTTGCTTCACACCAAATTTGCCGGGAACACAAACAAAACGCGCTCGCGGATAGGTCCCGTATAGAACCGGTTGATTTATATTATATATTATTATTATTATTATTTATACGTATAACTAAACGTCAGTGTGTGTGTGTGTGTGTGTGTGCTTACAGCTCCAAACCGGTCGTGGGCCACAGGCGCAACACCTACCTACCGTATTCCCACACACATACACACACACACACACGCACACTCGCGCGCCCAGATAATATATATTGGGTAAAGGGAGACCCGCCGTCGCCGTTCGCCTTTATTACTATTACGATATTGTTATTAACATTTTAATGGTTATTAACGCGATACCGCGGTGGTGGTGGTCAGTGAAACGCGGTATCCAAAATATACACATAGATTTTATTATTATTATTATTATTATTAATATTATTATTATTATTGTTGTTATATCATGCATTGCACCAATGTGATGAGCGAGAGAGAGAAAAACGAGTAAAATAAATATCAGTCGCGATGCGTGTCGGGGTGTACACGCGTTTTAGAGTGTATATATTACTACATATCTATATATACAATAATGATGGTAACAGCCTCGATATACATATTTTATATATATATATTATAAGTATATATCGCGATGTACCTATATAAAATATATTATGCCTACCTACCTACTGTAGAGCGTAGAACCGACGAAATTTACGACTTTCTCGATATCGTTTGAGTGGTGTTGTTTTAATAATATGACTACGGGTTACGATAATAATAATAATAATAATAATAATATTATAATCGTATATTATATTCGCGTCCGCCGATACACAAACATTTGTTTTGCGGTTTTGTATGCCGCCGTCACATTTCCATTTTCCGATACAATATTATTAATATCTATATAGTAGACTGTGCACGATGCGTTCTCAACGATAAATAGGATTCGGTCCGCTGGAAGTTGGCACACTATGTTCTGGAATCTGAAACGATGACTATAATATGACAACAATTTAGCAATAGGCTGTTTTGGATTTTAAAATTATTTTGTCAGAACTAAATAATATTCACAACAAAAAATCAAATGCATATTAATTATTACTACCTGGGAAACTTCATCGGGTTTTTATTTATTTATGGTCGCCCTTGTTTTTAATTTCATATTATAAAACAGAATATTTATTCGAAAATTATGTTAACATTATATTTAAATAGATAAAATGCTTACATATTTAATGATTTATATCAAAATGTGCCCAAAAATATATTATGATTTAGAATATCAAGTTAAAATGTAAAATATATATTGCCAGTTAACAGGCAATCGCCTTAAAAAAAAAACCACATCATGATAAAATTATAAGAGCTATACATAATTTAATTTTCAGAGATGTAGCTTCTGTGCTTCTGATGTAGATCTAGTTACTATTAATTAAGTATAAAAACATTATATTATAACAACATTTTATTGGCTGCCATGTTCACGCTAGACATCTATAGTGTACTAAAAGTGTTATATGTATACGTCATATTAGAATATAAAAATAATACAAATGATAATATTGTAATAATCGTTACATATACTCGATAAGTGATGTTTTATTCGTCAATTCTTAGGTACTCTACTATAAATTATAATTTATATATTATATTGGCTATTTGGCTGTTGTAGATGGGTACAAATCAATACAAATAATACTTTATGGTGAAGTAATTAATAAGTTAATAACAAACAGAAAACGAAATTGTTATAGAAATATAATACATTATTTTATAGTAGCCGTTTAGATGGTATAGAAAATTATACTATCCAACAATCAACATACGTTCATATTGTACAGTATATTTTAAAATTATTTATATTGTAATAATGCTTGTGTCGTTTATGATAATATGTACGAGGGTCTCCGATGAGGGTGATGATATGAATATTTTGGGTGGTCGCCGCGTACAGAAATATAATATATTATACAATCGAGTTTTCCCATGTACATAAACATAATAATAATATGTACCTATTATATACTAAATAATTTAATGTTTATTATACACAATAATATAGCGATCGGAGGGGCCGGTCAAGTCTGACCGCATTGATTATACATAATGAACCTCATAAACACTACAGGGTGCCGTAGATTTGCGTGCTTTACGACCCGCAACACTAAATGTCCCATTTTATAATATTATTCACTAAAAAAATAAAAAATAAATAAATTATAGTAAACGAATATCAACATGCGAAAATATTTTATTTGACAATGATGGGTATAATATTTGGTTGCTTCGTTTCAGGTACTCAAATATTTAAAATTACAAAGTGTGGCTATATTAGTATATACCTCGCACACCGTGTTGCATAATAGATAATATACTGCTTTACGCTTACGTTATATTATTTTAACCGCTGGCTAACCTATATTATAAATTACATACCTACCTAATAGGATACCTATTTCAATACGATCTTTGTTCTTCGAGGAACATTAATTTTTATGCCATAATATACAAACACGACGTATAGTACACCACTAAAGGTTAATTATTATTTAAACGGTGTGATTTTTGCGTGTAATTCGCGTGTTTTACGACCTGAAAAATACGTGCGTAGGTACATATCATTATTATGCATTGTTTAAAACATTTTAATCACAAAACCAACAACAATGTATTATAATATTATTATATTCATAAAATTACATATTATTATAAATAGCGATATTCTTTGCGTTGCAGCGTTATTGTTTTAATACTGCGTTGGAATAGATTGTAGGTAGGTACATACGGCGGATCGATTTATAACACTAATTTGACTGCTATTATGTTATGATGAGTATCTTTCGTCAAATCTATCAGCCGACAGCCCGTATATATAGCATTATTGCATTAATCATTATATACTTATGAAAAAACAGCCCCATATATTGTATATCTAGGTATATTATTGTTTTTACTATGTGTGTAATGTGTATACTGTATATACTCGATCGTTTATATTGGTGATTTGTCTATAATAATTCTTGACCGATAAACTGCGTACAATAGATTATAGATTATAGTTTATACATAGGTACCTATTTTACTTAAGCCGGGTTCACACTACACCGTGTCGTGTAAAATAATCACGGTTATAATTCAACTATGCGGTATCGTTTGGTAACTGTGGTAACCGTGATTATTTTACACGACACGGTGTAGTGTGAACAAGGCTTCACAGTTGTTAATTGATAGTGTCGCGTATACCGCGGTATGCAACGAGACGAAAGTTTTCGGCCAAACTTCTTCGAACTTGAGTCATCGAATAACGACAAACACCATAAAGATAAATTGTTACAAAACAAAAAAAAATAATTGACGATATTAAAATTAAATATCATATTATTTGAGTTCAGCATTTATTGTTTTAATATATTAATATAATAGTTGTGTGTATAATATAATATAATATTATTATAATAGGTAGTTGGTCAAATATTATACTGCTGCTGCCGCGCAGTCGACTAGGTCCATATTTTAGTCCCAAGTTCCTCGTTGCAGGACAAGTTAATGACGCCTCGGGGCATATATAGTTTTTATTATTATCATCATTATTATTATTTTTATTTATTTATTATTTTACAGCCGTACGCACGTAAACGTGTAGGCGATTAAAATGCAAGAACGCCCGGTTTTTTACGATATTTATTTATTTTTTAATTTTGTTATTTTTTTTCACGTCATCCGTTTCTTTCTATATAAACAAGTTATAATCAACGCGGCGGTGCGGCGGCTTGACGTAAAAAGAAAACCAAACAACAGTAATTTAAAATATATATATAGTTGCGCCGACGGGGATTGCGCTCACGTCCCGGTGCCGATGTTACGGATATGTATAATATTAAATAGTATACCTATATTGTAATGCGGTCACAGTAACACGGTCACTTATCGCGGTATTATAATATTATTATACCTAAGCGGAACGCCCGGAAAACCCTTACACCGCGGACATTGGCGCGCAGCGTGTCCCAATAATTACAGGAAAAATTATCAAGTATATGTGTACATATGGGTACTTGTAGGTATATATAATATATATACGGCCAAATTATACCCATACGTTTTGCGTTCCGTCTAGTATTATATGATAATTATGTCTTATACCCACGGTGGCACAGTACACCTATTATAGTTACATGTTATAATACGATTACAAATCAGTGGAGCGGTCAAATTTTTTTGTCACTGGGAGGAATGATGCTGGTTTTTAGTAGGTACGCACTTTGATTTAAACTTAAGTTGTATAGAAAAAATATTAATTAAATAAAGTTAATTAATGGTTAACAACTGTACCAAATTCAGTTTTTAGTAAGTCAGTTTTTTTTCGAGAGTTCAACTAATGCTTCATTTGCATACTACACCCCATAAGGTTGTATTTACATGCCCACAATGAACAACCATTATAGCCAAGCATTGACACTAGACTCTAGTTATAGAATACTGAATAACATAATAAAACTACATAATAATTTATAATTTATTATAGCTTTAAATTAACGTCTTGAACATATTTTTATCCATCTATAAAAGAAATGAGAAAAAAACCAACATATAGTTATTCTTTATACTTTATGATATAAATGTTTAATGTTTGAATTTCTTAACTAATAATTGTACATATTATACAATTAATATTTATATTTCTTTTAAACCTATCGGGTCGTCTCAGGCACAATTCATTGGTATATTTTAATATGGGAAATTCGAGATGGCTGGGTTAGGTCATTTTATGTTTTCAAATTTTTGATATTGTTTTCTTGGACGTAGCACATTTGGCTCCCGTCTTTCCTAAACGGCTTCCGTTTTTACTAAAAGGTAAATTCCCAAATGGTTCCGGTCTTTTATAACACAAATTCCTTCCCACTTCATACAGACGTCTGATTTGGGGCTGACTCAAAATCACTGTGGTTACAAATGTATTAGTGCGTTTTTTAAGGTTTTATTCTAAGTAAATCATAAAAATTATATAAAAAATCATATAATGTGAGTTAAATGTCATTAAAATAATAATTAGCTCACATATATCAACCTTAAATCGGTATACCGGTTTTACTGTCAGTCGTTTGAAAATTTATCTGTTCGTAATACCTTTTTCAAAGGAAGTCGTTTGGGAATAAGCAAAAAATGAACGGGAGTCGTTTGGGATGCGCCGGTTTTCTTTTAGTTAACAAAAAGAAAAACTGACTATAAAATTTATCGTCAAATGAGTAGGTGCCTAGTCAGAGGTAAAAATCAATTATTAATCTAGGGGCTTAAAATATTTAGCCACCAATAAGTTGTACCTATAGCATTATATAATATAATATTGTTTTGTATAATATAACTTGCCAAGTATTTGAAAACAAGGAGAGGAGGTACCTACTTTACAAGATTGTAAAAATATATCTGCAAGTAGCTGGTACTCGTTATATTATAGATCTCACATGCAACTCATTTGAGTGTTCTAGAATACAGCAGCCTCTGGTTCAGCGTATTTTATACCGCAACAGGCTTACGGACGCTTATATATATTATAATAATATAATTTATTTTGGGGTGCAGGCGTGCTGCAGTACAATATAATATACGTACGCGGTGATGTTGCGGAGCGGTGTGTGCGTGTAAATACGCT
The DNA here is from genome assembly GCF_005508785.2 of Acyrthosiphon pisum. Classification (NCBI taxonomy): domain Eukaryota; kingdom Metazoa; phylum Arthropoda; class Insecta; order Hemiptera; family Aphididae; genus Acyrthosiphon; species Acyrthosiphon pisum. The sequence continues at coordinate 77,695,590 of NC_042495.1, read as the reverse complement.
ACCGGACCTATATGGGCAGCGTGTACAGTGTAAACACCTGGTTAGGTACCGATTGTTATTGTCGAATTACATACGCGTTATATTATACACGATGTGTATTTATGATGAGTCGATGCACCACGAGTCGAGAGACAAGGAGGCGGCGGCGGTGGCGGTGACGATATGGGAGCGGGGGAGCGGAAGAAAAACCCGTCACGTCCACCTCCAACGTGCGCGCGGACCGTCGTCGACTCGTCGTGGAGTGGCGAAGAAGCGTCGGCGGAATGCGGGAGCGGGGAGCGGGGAACAGACTCGCATCACGTCCGCCGCGTCGGCTCGCGCACCCTAATTACTGGGCACCGGCTAATTGCCCCACACCTGGACCTGTAGTACCCGTGTATAATGCGTACGCGTTACATGTATGATATATTATATTATGTTCCTATACATATAGGTTGGTAGATCATACGACTATCCTCTGGCCCGCGCCGTAACACCCATACAATATTATACATAGGTACGCGTATACAACGAGTATAATATAATATTATACATATCGGACGTCTCGCAGAGCGGTCTCTCGCTGCTCAATCCTCATCGTCGTTGTACAGTACATGATCCTATTTATATATAAATATATAATACATAATATTATATCCGTGTGTGCGCGCGTGTGTGTGTTGCCTGGTCTGGCGGTCTACCGTGTGTGTCTGTTTGCTGCCCGGTCTACCGCGTGTGTGTTTGTTGATCGCTAATGGTTCGCCGACGCGCAACGAGAAAAAAAAATTATAAAACAAAACGTGTTCGTGTACCTATATAATCGAGTACATTATGTACACATATATGATAATAACATTACTGCGGGTACACACACAAACACGATATTGTAATATTCTTATTATAATATTTGCGTACAAGATAGAAGGAGAAAAATAATTTTTGTGTTATTATTAGCGTGGCAGCCGTGGTTGTATATACTTGTATAGCCAGGTAATGTTGTACTTCTGTGGTGTGAACTTATTACCCATGTGGCTATATATGCAGTTGCAGTGTATAAAATTAATGTATATTATATAGAAACGATGATGATGATGATGATGATGATGATGATGACGATGATAATAGTCGCGGTATGGTAATCACCGCGGCGGAACTTTTTGCAACGTATAATATTTTATAGAAATTTTTCCACAGTCCGCGCCTTGTTATTTTCGGTATATACATAATATAATATAATGTATATTATTACTTATATATAACTGCACAATACACGATATAAATCTAATTCAATTTCACGCGTTTACATTTACGCATCCGTGCTAATAATAATCTACTATACCTGTTGTGCGTCGAAATGTTTCCAGACTTGCGCCTCAAGTGGTGTTGACGTAGTGGAGAGACATTTTAATCACGCTTCAGACCTCGGTTAATCTAATTGTATTTTATGCTATAGGTAATTATTGTTTTTACGTGTGTAATTTTATGGTTTCGTAAATATTATTAAATCTGTTTGATTAAAAATAGATTATATTATGGATAATGATTCCTATATAATTTATTTGGTGAACTCATTGCGCACAATGCAACCTATATATTATGTATACATAATAAATTATAGTTCTATATGCGGTTTGAGCGTTTCATATTTTCTGGTTACATCGGTTATAAACACTTCTGTAGTAGGTATACTAGTCACAAATCACTATATATATTATAATTTAATTATAAATAAATATAACACGTAACTAAACGGCTCAACACAGTTTAATTTCTGAAAATATTATTATGCATTAATAGGTTCTAGTTCTATGACATAGTAATTGGTATTAATATTATACGTATAGATCAAAAAAAAGTTTTACAATGTTGCGAACATCTCTATCGATTTAATGATTAGTTGTCTACAGTTTTCCCGAAGTGAATGTCCACTCGAAAATAACTATACCTATTAAGCGATGTACTGGCATAGGTCACATATCGTCGGCCTAAGTCGTAAAGGGCGTAATGACAAATGGCGTATGTCTAAAATTACAAAGAGGAAAAAAAACGTTTCAAACATTTCGTCGACCTAATTCCATAATTCGCAAAGGTCGTATCTCCATAATTTATTACAATTCTAAAAATCATTACATCGGAGATACGGTGATTTCTAATTAACAATTTCGTGGAGGATAAAATGATAAATTTCAGTTACGACTTTATCATACGCGGTTTTTTTCTTAATTTTAAGCCCGGAATCCAAAAAAAATGAAGTTACACCCTTTGCGACTTAGGCCGGCACTATATCAGACTGATTAAGCCGTATACAAAGTATACAATAATTCGAATGTCTTAGGTATTATTTACTGTGTATAAACATTCGGTGTTTTGTACTCCTATACTTGTGATTTTATAATATAACGTAATATCATTGTGCTGTGTTGTTGTCTGTACCTTCGTCCGTCTGTAATACGTGTTCGTTGATGAGTAATTGACGGGCCGTTTAAAATAGAATTATTTAAACAAACAGACAACAGTACAATATAATATGGCGGGCATCGTATGTGCCTACTCTATTTGGCACCACGTTTGTTGGTTTGTTGGACAGATTAGTTAACAACGTACCTAATTGTGTTGAAGGCACCGTGTTCGGTACCTAAATACAACATAGTTAAGTATTTGATTAATGTTCTTGTGTGCATTGTGTGTCTTGCTATACGTACTCTACTGATTTGTATACACTATACCTACATAATAAACCTACATAGACACATTGTACCTGCAAGGTATAGACGTGGTAATTAGGTAGAGTCACATACATATATGTCATAAAGATCAACAAGTTATTATTGTCTGTATTATCATGCTATTAAAGTAAAATAAAACGTATAATAAATGATTGATTTTTATTATAGTTGATTATAATATTATTTGCATTAAACAATGTTTATTAATTAAAACACGTTATAAATACCTATTGACGGGGTATTTTATTATGAAAAAAAATGTTACATAATAAATAATAATACTTTTCTTCGGTAGAAAAATATTATGTGTGGACAATGGACATAAAACAACCTTAGCCATGATCTGAATAATAATAAAGTGGGAGGATCTAAAAACCCGATAGAGTTTATAACTTCTGATACACGATTAACCGAAATTGGTTTTGATAAACGGTCGAATGTACAGTGTACATAATATATTAGGTACCTATATTATAGGCCAAGCCATAATGCCATATTATATTAGGTATAAAGTGATTAGGTACAAAAAGTGGAACGCTGTATTGTGCTGCAATATAATTACGTACATGATTATAAATAATATGATATTATAGGGTGCATCTTATATTGAAAAATTTAACAATACAATTTTCATTTGAATAATAATATGTACATCTTCAAGATACACTCCATATTATAATTTAACTGTAACTATACATAGGTATGCATGACCGGATAAAATGACAATAAGTATGGAGACAAATTAACTTTTATTTAGCGTCAAAGTTGACATATTTAAACAACCATACTATACTATACTATGTATGCATAGTATCTATTTATATTACCTATTATTACCTATATACATAACTGTACAACTGTACAAGTATATTAGGTATATGGTATACAATAATTTACAATCGTATTACGGTTTTGTCGGTCTAATTGCTACCTAAAATTGACCAGAGAAAAGTCAGAAAACTAAAATATTTATTTTAGTGTTACAACAGTAATTTTAACGCTCTATATTATTACTGATTTACTGAGATTATATTCATTGCGCCTCTTCTATACTTCCCATAAGAAACTTGTTCACCCGTTTTTTTAATCATGTTGCCTCCCAGGTTATTTTAGAGAGAATTCAATAGAATTTTACCTGGATGCATTTACTTTTTAATTTAAAAGTGGTTTCCAAAATGTTTCTTTCTTGAATTCTATTACAAAAAAACTAGTGAAATTAAATAAAAAGTACATATTAAATATCGGCTTTTAAATATTTAGTACTGTACTTACGCACTTATTATCCATAATAAAGTGAAACTAAAATCTTAATTTGTAGGTATTTCTACATAATATTATATTTTTTATCCAAGGCCAGTGGCCTTTTTATTATATATATATTATATATCTTTATAACATAATTAAAGTTCTATAATTGTAAAATTATTTTATTGTGTTTAAGCATCAACTATAATGTTATTAGTTTACAGTTATTAAACAGTTGGACTTGGATTATTTAGATGTATGGAGTGATAGTAAAGATTATTGTATCCAGGTACATATTTTGGAAATTCGAATTATGAATCAAAATACTAATTAAAATAATATTCTTTATAGCGTCACAAAATTAATAATTGTACAACAACAAAATATTTTAATATAATATAAATTATTTTGCTCTATATAATTATTAAAATTAAAAATTAATTACGTTCTTTATTATTCATAACGTAGCATATTTATTCAGATAATCCAGATACTTTGATCGAAATTCGGATTTGGATATTAAAATTTCCTGTTAATTAAGATATTCAGATTCTACTATTCATCTCTAATCTCTCTAATATATAATACGCTCATACTGTAACTTTTAAATGTACACATTGTTACAGATAGCTATATATATAATTATATTTATCCACTGTTAATATATACACATGTACGAACATCTATAGTAGGTACTTGTATAATACTAAATCATAGGCGTGCGCACGGGTATAGGGCTGATTGGGCTTTAGCCCCACCTGAGATTTTTTTATACTTAGGTGGATATTGGTACCTTATGCGAAGATATGATTAAAAGTAGGTATAGCCTTTTTAGTTTTTAAATGTTTGTGTTTACCCGAAAGTCTATACAGGGTGATTTATTTAAAATTGAACACTCATTATTTCAAAAAGTGTTTTTGAAAATATTTTTTTACATAGTTTCAAGTCGTTAACTAATCAACTATGTTATTAAAAAAAAGATATTTTTAAATATTTTTTATCCTTCTAATTTTTTAATCTTTTAAATTTTTTATGACAACATAGAGTTTTAATTTCATATTCCAAAGCAGAATATTTTTCTAAGTATTTCGATACATAAAAATAAAGAATTCAGTGCGAGTAGTCTATGCGTTATAAGCTAGTATTTAAAGTTTAGATGAACGGAGTTGAGTGGTACGGGGTTATACCCCACGAAATGTATGTCTACTACTCCGTTCATCTAAATTTTAATAACTATATCTCATAAGCTGATAGCCCTAAAATCGATTTACCATGGATAATTTATAATAATAAATAAATACCTATTAACGTTAATTGACAATTTTTAATATTATATATTACAATTTGAACGTTTTTGAATAAATTGTTTTATTTGATTATATTTGGTTAAATTTTAAACCTATATTGGTGAATTTTGTATGTATGAAATAATGAAAACTGATTGTTTACATTTTCCAGTAACCAACAAAAGCGTCACTTAAAAGTTTGCAGTGAAAATGTCTATAATTGTTTTCTTGTGTGACTGTGACAAGGGGGTGGGTGATCAGATTGAATTTAGCTATACTTGACTCAGAGGTCTGCGCATGCCCATGTACTAAATAGGTACACTCATCAAGTTAATATATAATAATAACACTATAGACTTCGGTGGATATAATATTATATCGTATACATCCGAGGTTGGAGGCTTTAAACAGTACCTACCTATATGACTATAATATTATATCTATATACATTGCATATAATAATTATATAAATTATAAAATATATTTTCTTAATCACACAAGTTGAAAAAAAATATTCAAAATCATATTAATAGTATTATTCGAAAACTCATTATTTAATATATACCTATATGCTGGCGGTACAATTTTCAAAAGCGACCGAACGCCTCAACACGTTTGCTGGTGGCCCCCGAGGGCCGCTGTGGCCACGAGAGTCGATTAGCTCTAATATATTATACATTATAGGTATACCGTATGCATAATATAGTTTCGTTTATTTTATCAGAGTCGATGAAACAAATTGTGTTTTAAGTCTAAACGGACGCGCACACTCACACCACTATTATTAACACAACATATAGTACCTACTTATATATTATTAAATATACAGTTAGGTACATGAATGCAATATTGAATATGATACAATATTTTAACGCACAAATTCAAGCGCAGAGTGCAATGAGCGTAATGTAAATTATCTATATTATAAATTTATAACTACCTACATAATATATGTACAACTGTACAAGGTATATACTATATGTACATAGGTACCATACAATATCAATCGTGTGATGTTCCCGTCGTATTTTGGCTATGGATATATTTAATTTTTATTTTTTACGATTGTTAAATTGTTAGTAGAGAGAGGAGAGATATCAATGATCTAAACAAGTTTTTGATCTTAACATTTATGCCAAATCAATCAAGAGTACAAAATGTATAGTATCAGCATCGATGCTCATTATTAGTTTTAAATGTGTACCTACCTATAATATAAATTTGTTCAAACACGATTCACATAATATATGTAATTATTACAAATTAGTTATTCATAATATGTGTTACGTGCAAAACATAATTTATACAGCTGTTATGTTATATTTACTCAGCATCAGGTACTATAGTTAAAATTGTATAACATTTATTTTTAAATAAAGAATAGCGTATAAAATATTATTGAGTATTAATTGTGTTTGTTAGTTGCTACCTAAAATATTTTTTTCGTTCTAAATTTCTTATACCAACTAAACTTATTTGTTATTACTTGTTATACGTCTATTATCAACAACTCAAAATTACTATAATATAATAAACGACTGAAATAAAATTTCTCATACCTGTATTTTATACCTACGCCCTATAGTAGTTTAATTCCAATACTTAATTAAAAAATACATAATATATTATCCATGCACATTGCATGTATTAATACTAAAAGTAGCTATGAGAATATGAGATTAAACCTTGGATCGTTAATTGAATTAAATAAATAGTTGTATTATATGCATATATATTTTACAGTCAGTATCTATCTACACAATACGTGTTCAATGTTTAAACGTAGCAATTAATGTTCAATTCTATAAATTATTATAAAAAATAGCGTATAATCGAGAAATTGATATTTTTAATTTTTGGCAAATTTTCAAAAAATCTGTCTGCCACTATAGGTATACGAAATTAATTTTATTGAACACATAGTGTTATTAAATTAACATTTAAATGGGTCGTATGTATAGAAGAAATATTATATTTTTTTTTTTAATCTTAAATTGTATAATATTGTATACATTTACCTTTTTGAAAATGACACTATTAAATTAAAATTACCATCATGCATTCAATATTTTCCAGTTACAATATTATTATTCTTCTAAATGAATAATTCAATAGAATGAAAAATTGAAATTATATTCTTATTTATTTAGTAGATATTCACTTAGTTGTTAAAAATGGCGGGGTTTTCACATTAAAAAAACTGTTCTAAAACGATTGGCTTTATCTCGGTTGATTACGTAGATATACCTTATCGCCTATACCTATATGTACAATATAAACATATAGGCAGTGGCGTCATTTCAGTTTTCAATAGAGGGAGGCAAAGGTTTTGACCGGCCCGAATGGGTAAAAAAAACTGCTCGCCTCGATCGCAACCACATATTAACTGCTTACATTTTTTTTATGGTACCCTTTTTATGAACTAGGTAACATCATATTTAAATAAAAGGTAGCAGATATTTTAGAAAAACAATTGTGTACCTATATCAGTTAAAAGTCTACGAACTATTATATGGCAATATTTATATTGAAAAACAATAATATTAGTAGTTTATTATAGGATATCTTCTTTTTTTTTATTTTTGAAAATATGTATCAACTGCATTATCTATAAATCAATTTTACCCAAATCATCACTTATAGCCTATACTCTATTACTCTTATATTGGTATATGATATATTTACAAATTAATATTATCTTAAATAATAATAGGTACCTATATATATTTTTTTATTGCTTGCTTTCTGGCGCAGTCGCTCAAGTTTTGTCTGTTTATTAAACATACCAGAAATTATTTT
>NC_042495.1:77639975-77687062 GCF_005508785.2 Acyrthosiphon pisum | reverse complement strand
GTTTTTGCGCTTATAAAATATAATAATGGTAAAACGGCAACAACTGGGAACCGGCCCGTTCAAATGGGCCATCGGGCCGCTTTTAAAATCAGACAGGGGCAAATGCCCACCTTGCCCCCTCTCAAATGACGCAACTCCATATAGGCACATTAAATACATGGCAAGGTGGTTTGGTATGACATTATACCTCATTAGCGTACCTATCCATAAATCATTTTATTTAAGTTATCATTAAGCGTCAACGTCCATTGCTGACATTACGAACCATTAACGATCAATAAAATAAATACTGTACCTAATTATTATTACCACGATAATTATAACGGCACGAAACTTACTAATGAATATCCTAAACAAGTACCCCGAACGGGTATTATATTGTAGGAAAAGTACCTACCTACTTATAATTAAATATTTACGTTAGTAATTACTACAGGTATACGTGTAGTATAATTATAATTTGTATTGTCATATATACATGTAATATTGAAATGTATGATTTGTAATTCAAAAAAACGTATTTGTTTATTATTTATTAATTAGTATACAATATATATATATATATATAATATACAATTATACTGTAATTATAATAATATACACTATACCTCGCCACGTGGAGGGTCTCTGGAATATTTAAATATCCTGCAACGGGTTAACCTATGAAAATTAATTTTTAACACGCAATTAAGTCGTTAACGTTTTGTTTTTATGATTTATTTATATAATATACTTTTATCAAGACGATTAATACGAATATACTTATTTTTTTTATGGGTGTACTGTGTACACTAAAAGCGTAAAGTATAAATAAGTACTTATATACAGGTATATAACAGGATACTAAACAAATTACAATGCTTATGTTTAAATTTCCAATACATTATATACTAGCTATATAGGTACACCTAGTTTTTATAACATTGAAATCAAACGATTCTTTAGTCGTGATTGTCGCAATCAGCATTTTATGTTAACATAATGACGTGTACAAGCTGTACATTATTGTATATATTATGCTAGTATTATGGCCCACTACTTTTGCAAACACCGAAGCATATAACTTAAAATATTCTATGACCATATGATATTCTTATAATATTTTTAGTACATTATATTTTCAGTGTAAGTTCTAATTAGCTAGATTTTGGGAGTTATAATAATAATATGTCATATTCGATAAGACACGAACAAAGTGTTTTTCTTTATGGATGTATGATTATGTAAATGATGATAGTATAGGTATAATATTACCTATATTATCGTTCTTTTTTCAATTGTGTGTGTCCTAATCCAGAGAATATAATATAAATACTTCTTTTTAAAGAAGATACTTCATACAAACGTAGTTAAATAGAAAACTTGTAACAGTTTCTTACCATCAAGATTTTAAAAAAAAAAATTTTAATGTATCGATAATCGATATGTATCGTTTCAACTTTGAGTGTTCAAGAAGTTACACGTACAATATACATGGGACTTATGTCGGACTCTGACTTCGATAAGAGTCGGTACGTAACTATATTTCTATCAGTACCTACATCGTACGACACGAATCTAATCTTTCTTCTTGAAAATCTTGCATCATTAGAGTGGTAAAATTATTAAAAAAATAACTGATGAGCGTCGCGATTATGTTAATTTTTGAAATCGTGTTTATTATAGGTTTTTTTATCGTTATTTGTTTTATTTTATAATAATGAGCTACGAGCCTATGCATATTGTGTATATGCACTTTACAGTGTACTTACTATGCCTACTTCTACGAACATCTTAATATCACTATATACCGGACACTCAATATTTAGCAGTACGTATATTCGCGAGTCGGTTAGGTATATACCGTATTACGAGAGAGTTAAAAACTTTTTATTTTAATAAAAAAGGCTGGTGAATCGCGGTTATAGCGTACGATATAATAATATTATAACGATTGGTTTTGCAGGCCATTTTGTCGTCCGCGAACTCAACTATTATCGTAGGTACCATAGACGTGCGCAGGAGGGATGCCGGGTATATGGCATCCCCTGCAGAGTTATTTTAACCATTAAGTGTTTAGTTGTAAGAGTTTTGACTGTATTTTGTATCAAATACTACAGGTTGGCAACGCTGCACTAATTTTTGTGATGTTTTTAAGAGTCAGGATATAGGCCTGCAGGTAGAAATTATATCATAATACAATATCGTTCAAACGCACCGAATCGTGCTATACCGAAAGGGACAAATGTTCGCAATCGTATACCACTAATTATATTCATATTTGGCTAATATAATAATCGTTACATATGAATAAATGTATACCTAACACCTAAGTATTATTTTGTAGGTATCGGCCGCGAGTATAATAGTATATACAATATTATAATATAGTGTCGGTCGAGAAGTCGTCGTGCGTATAGTTACGTGTACGCCACCATCGGACCGACACACAGCCCATAATATAATAACGCGCTATAACTATAATGCGTACGCATAATATAATATTATTATATATATGTATGTAATATGCCTACGAGACGTGTATGTGTGTGTGTGTGTGTGTGTGTGTGTGTCTATATATTATTGTACCATTAAATGGAATGCCGTAGCGTCAAGCTGTCTGCTCTGTTCGGGCTCTCTGCTGTATATATGCCTATTATACGTCCTATATAATATTACTATATATTTTATAGGTACCTACGCGTCTGCGTGTTCGTACGAGGGCAATGCACACACGTCGCGTCCTCAAAGAACGCGGTGAAATAATAATAATAATAAATAAATAACCCGATGGAATATTATTATTATTCTTGTACGCCCAAAGTAAATTACGACCACCACGTGTGCATGTGTGTTGTGTCTATATGTATATAAACGTTTGGCCATTACCGCGACGACACAAGACGTGTTATAGTTATATTTTATACATATATACGATCGTGTATATTGTTATTGCTTATTATATCGTACACCACGTGATGTGTGTATATAGTGCTGGACGCCTTACGTACCTAAGCCTACGTCACCTAAAATCGTGCTTTATATTTTACTGGGCTCGATTGGCATTACATGTTTTTTGGGCCTTTAAATTTTTTTTTCAAATACACCTTTATTCATAAGCATAATATAATCTTTAGTCTATCTATTAAAGTTTTTAACAATTATTCCGTATTCTTGCAGCTTCCACTTCACCAACAAAAAATTATGCAAAATGATTGACCAATCTAGAAGCTTTATAACACTCTAAAGTGCAAACTTGAATCGAATTTCATATTTTCATTTAATGAACAATAATAAAATACTGATTGAAACATATGTAACAAACTTTTAATGCGAAACATATTTAACTCAAAATGTATTCAGTCTTCTGCGGAAATAATCCTCAATTTTGGACCACACATATTAGATCAATTATAATATAGACGATCGTTTTAATGACGAGAATTGTACACAGTTTAAGTAATTTAAATCTGTATGCCATTTACTGTATCGTACTTTAGACCAGCGGTTCCCAAAACTTGTACCCTTGAGAAAATGTTTCGTGGAATTTTTTTGGGAATCGCTGCTATTTAGACAATATAGTCACTAAATACAGTTCGATTTGTCGAAAATAATCTCGACATAGAGCATAATATTCCTCGACAGTTGCAGTTTATTTTTTATTTCCAGTAAGATATATATTATAACTGCATTCATAATTTTATATTTTTCAATAAAAACTGAAAACTATACAATAGGTACCTATGAAGACTCTTTTTCATACGCTATTTTTATTATTCGTAGAAAATACGCGTGTTTCAATATTCTGTGAAAAATACTTAAATAACCTAATCAAAGAAACCAAAATCATTAGTGTTATCATCTGCATATTTTTCAGCATTTACATAACTATATACATTATACATAATAAAATCATATTATAAACTATATTCATAATATATTATTTATATTACATAGGTATTATATTATCGGACTTCAGATAAACTTAATGTTATAACATCATTATTATAGGATTATGTAAATTTTATTGCACGTTTAATAGACGTTCATAGAAAAACTGCAGTACCTACAGCGGCAGCGTATATTTGAATGCGTAGCGCCGCCTATAATAATATTATCATATTTATAGAGAAGATTCTACGCGAATCGGAAAAAAAAAAATTGTGTAAAACCGATTTCGTATCCGAGGTTAATGGTGTTAATACTGCAATCCAATGCCTAATTGACTTCTATAGGTAGACTCGGTGATAAATTAATATTTTCGGATATTAAAACAATCCGGTTATCCGTATAGGTGACCTCGCCGTGCACCGTGGCAGTGGATTTATAAGGTGTATATTATTGTGTGTGAGCGTTGAGCGGTGTTTCAAGGGTATAAAAAATAATAGAGAAAAAAAAACTATAATCTAAATATTAGTTATACACGTCAATATTACATGGTATTATATTATATTATATTAGACGACGGGCATGGTGCATTCGTGTACGAGACACATCTTCTGACCTCTATACACACACGCTAATCGCCATATAAAACGGCTTATTATTAGTTTACAGCAACGTTTATTATTATTAGGCATTATTATTTTTTTTTACCCGTCGATTCGGTATTTCTATTTTTTTTTATATAGGTGCCTACTACGTTGTTATCCGCTGTCTTGTATAATATAATAAAGTTGAAATTCCTATGTATTTTATATACCTACACCGCGACCGTCGTCGTATATTATATATTTATATATATATATCATTATCATTATCTTTGTGTGTATAAAAACCAAATTTATAAAAAAAATAATTCCGTGGTCACTCCTTATTTTATACCTCCAAATTGATATGTTATAATATTTTATCTACAGTAAATATTATTAGTAACGCAATATGATACATACGGTGTAGAGGGTATCGATAAAAAGCAATAGAACACATCACTTGTTTTTAAAAATCAATACCCGGAAATTGTGTGATACCTACTTAAATTAATTAACTCATTCATATTTATAAATAATAGCACCATAAATCGATGGAAAAAAAAGTATTATCAAAATTTAAAACCAACTAATGCACAATTTTTAGTACTGTAATTAAATTACAATTTTATCTTATTAACCTTGTTTTTCATCATTATTAATTTATCGTAATTTATAAAATGTATATATATTTTTATTTAAATAATATTGTACAGTACAATAAATATTATTGACGCTTAATTAAAGTTAAACAGAATTTAGTTGATAATAGACTGGTCGGTGCGTTCATCGCTTCACCATATTATGCATTTTTAAGATAATAATATAAATTACACCATATTATAAAATATGTATATAGAAACCTATTATTTTCATTATTACCTTATACCTATTATAGACAAATCAATCTCAATATTTATAATGAGTTAGAGATTTGAAATAATAATATATTGACAGTTTTATCGTGTCTGATTTGTTAATAAAAACTTCCACGAGTAAGCGGTGATCCGCTTAAAATATATTATACAATTAATGAAAGACCTAATACCTTTAAAAGTTCCCAGATCAATTAAACTATCTTGATTTTCAACTATATAATATAATAGGAAACTTAATTGATTTATTTTTTTTTAATTTCAGGTTTGGAAACAATGGTTGGACCATTAAATTTTGCGAAGAGGAGACGAGACGAGGCATGAAACTTATTTTCCGTGTTGTAAAACTGTTTCATATAGACTTTTAAATGGTATATTATATTATGTACATGTACAAACTATTGTATATTTTATTATATCATTTTAATATTAAAATAAATGTACAATATAAAACAAATTATAGACGAAAAACTTTTATGATTATTTGTGTTTATAGAAAACAATAATAATACATCGTAGCTTAAATAAAACATTATGATGTGTAACTTAGATGTAGATCCTACCTATATTGTATGTCTGTATATTATTATAGTGCCTATATTGTATTTTATGAATTAATGTTGTCCGTAGTGTTTTAATGATGATGTAGATAACTCTGCCAGTTGTTATTAAGTCTAAATAACTATTTAAGAAAATGTATTCAAATATAATAATAATATTTTATATTAATATGTTTTTGCTTCTATTATAAATAAAATAAAAAAAACAAAAATAAACAAATCATACGAATTATTATTGTATACTATTAGTTATAAGCAAATACGTTCACAACAGTCGGACAATATTGAAGTTTGTTAAGTTCGACTAACCGCACAACCAACTTGCATTATAATAATATACTATTTTGTATTATGATTGTATAATGTGCTTTTTGACGCAAACGTTTAGGTTTATTTTTACAATTGATTTGTCGGCCGTAAAACACCACGTGACACGTGAATTATTATAACTCCTCGGAGAAAATTAATAACTATTTCAACTTGAGACCTTTTATATATTATGATAATAATAATAATATAGCATTGGACTTATAACAGTGTATCGGAATCATTTGCGTTGTCGAGGGGGGTGAGAAATCGTGCAGCTACGGTTAATTCACCGAAAACATTATTGTTAAAAAAAATAATATATTATATTACATAGCTATAGATGTGCCTACTCCACCTAATATATTTATAATAGCCGGTGCCTATATTATAACGGCAAAACTTCTTTTTAATTTCGTTCGCTGCTTTCACGCGAATATAATAAATAATAATAATATGTACGGTCGCGAGCATATTACTATAGTACGCATATGAAATTATAAGACGCGTACGAACAACGTTAATACATCTGACGACGCATAACGATCACCTTAAAACGCCGTTGCGGCCATTCCAACGACCCAATAAATGCGCTGCCGATCGTTTCGTATGAACACACAATGCGATATCTAAACGTGTGCGAAACACAACACTACAACAGTGCCTGCACTGCACTGTTTTGCATGACAATTAAAAATATGGGAAATAAAATATAATCTCTTTCGTTGTAATAATATTTCCTTTTACGATCAATTTGACGTTTCACGCGCCGCCTCGCTCTGCACACTGGTTCGCTCTATCTCTACCTCTCTCATAATACCTACTCAAAAATCTTTTTTTTTCTCTCCGTATCATAATATTATGCTCATCGACTGTGGACCACGACAACATGTAATTATCACGGGTCAACTGGCGCGCGCGATATACGCGTAATTTAATACATTTTGTACGTCTTGTGGCCAATATTGTAACAGCCTCCATTAAAATCCCCACCGAAATGCGCTTTTCGTCCGACACGACGACGTGCTATATAAAGCGCAAGCGAGTAAAATAATGATAATAATAATAATAATAATGACCAAGTGCCGGTGTACGCACATTAGCATTGTCGGGTCATCCGGTGAAATTTCAATGTGGCACGATTCGCGGAATCGAACCATCGGTTCGTGAAGAGGAATAGATCCGCAGCTACAACCGCAACGTCTGTTTGGTCCACCGCGACTGCGCCGATGTTGTCGGAAACGAGCTATACAAGAGATAACAATAATAGTACTAATATAATAACACTAGTGGAGGTAGTGGCTCACTGCTCATGATAATATTATAACAGTAGAAAATATGAATTAAAACCAACGATTTTCTAAAACACAACTATATTATGTAGGTACGATGAACGATGATGGTAATTGGTAAACATCGCCTGCTGCAGTAATCCGCACGCCATAAATGAAATAATATGTAATGTTTAGGGCAATAATTGAGATATTATAATATGCAAATAAATATTATATTTTAATAAGCACGGCTTACCAACATTGACTAGAGTTGAATACGGTTCAAAAGGTTTTGCTTTCTGCAGGATAAAACAAGCAAAGTTGTGTATAGATACCCACAACATATTTTCACAAACCTAATAATACTCCATTATCTTAAATCTTTTCTCATTCTGTTATCCTAAGTAATATAAATCAATTAATAAAAATTCTTATATTATACGAGAAAATTAAATTATTAAATTATTTATAGATTATTTTTATATGAATGCATCGATATCAACATGACTTATTATAATCAGTAATAATTTTAGTAATTTTGTGCGATTTCACGAGTCAACGTATGCGAGCAATAGTAAATCACCTAGGTATTTATATACTATTTTTTTTTTTTTTATTATAAAACAATTGATTAATCTAATATTTCGTGATAAACGTGAATTTATAACTGTGTTTTTTAGTACGTTTCTTCAGGATCAGAAATAATGCTTGAATCTTAAACCAGAGGGTAATTTCTTTTAGAAAATTAAAAGTTTGTAATTTTAAAAATAGTCAGAAAAAAAATTATCATGGGAAAACTGGATAATATATAAAACTATAAAACTATAAAAGTGAATAAAATTAAAAAAATTTTTTCAGTATAGGTACCTTTGTGCCTATATAATATTTAATGTAGCCCATCCTATTGAAAATATCTGTGTACGCCACTGAAAATACCTAAAGATGTAAACGATACATGTTATTCACAAGTTGTTATTAATAAAACTCGTTAAAAGGAGACAGATTGGCCGAGTGGATTAAGGCATCGGTTATGGAGCGTATTTGTCGCTGGTTCGAATCTCGGTCATGGGTGACACTTCTCCCCGGGCAGCCATCTGCAGCCTGGAGAGAGAGGCCTCCATCTTCAATTTGAAATTCTGCCTAACCAAAACACACGTGTTTACAAAAACCTACAGTACCCTCCCCCACAGTTAAAAATTACCCAATGGCCTAAGTTGCCGCGAGTTAAATAAAAAAAAATAAAAAATTCGTCAAAATCATGAACATTAATTGCAAATTATTTTGTTTCTATCTACCAAGTAGGTATCTATACTGAAAGTTCATAGTTTTAAGTTTGAATAGCTTATGCTTGAAAATTGTATGCAAGAGCACAAATATTCCCTTCTATCAGAAGAAACAACTTCACTGTTCGTATGTAATTATAATATAGCTACCATAAAATAATCATATACTGATCTATACCTATATATAACAGGTATATAAATGAACATAATATATATACATCCAATTACACCAAGAAAAAAAAATGAGGGAAATATTAAAATTGTGTCTAACTTAGATGTTCTAAAATAAAATTTAAAAAAAATGATATCTAATAAGTATACTATAGGGGTGGTAACACTAAAATACAAGGTGCTTGGCTGCGCTTGGCACCCTTATAGCACTCATACAATGGACTAAACTGACACGAAGTTATACGTTTTCAATAAACCGCAAAGGTTTATTATTTTTGTGCGGTCGTTAATAACGGACCATATGCGCATAAATCCATGTCCATATTATATATAGTATATTATATACTGTCTACAACTATTATATCCACATATTATATTATATGTATACTTATTTTGTAAAAGAGAAATGATCAACTCGATGACATCTGCACATCTGCAGCCGTTGACCGACGTCTGCATCAGTGAAATAAATATATTATATTATCATATTATAATAATAAGCGCACTGAACTGCGATCGTGTACCTACCTATATACCAGTGATATATACAATATGTGCATTATACGTACGTATAATATTATTTTTATTCGGCTTTTGGGCTTCAATATAATATAGTGAGTCCGACGCACGAGAGTAAACTAGATTCCATTCCACTCAAAGTGTTTTATTCGAAAATAATATTCTTCTTATTCGGTCAACCGTGTGCGTGATGCGATTATTGTCACGGCCAGTTCTGAATTCGCCGTGTATACCTAGGTATATAGTATAAAATTATAACATACAATTATATTGTAACAATGCAATGTTTACAATAACCCAACTACGTGTATTGTGAAAAGTCAGAGATCGATATGCGTTAACACTCGCGCAATATAATATGCCCTTCGAGTTTAAAGAACGAATTCTATCCGCATATATTTATTGATCACAATATAATATAATATAACTACGTACAATGTACATAGGTCACATAGTAATACATAATACATAATACATTGACACACACGCAAGTCACCGGTGTTACAATTAATCAAAAACACGTTATTGCTTCGCGTATATGTACACGGGTATATGGTGGTAGGTATACAGTTTATACCAGGTACCTAGTGTGTGCATACCAGTTAGGGTTGGGCCGTAATCAGTATGTATATGACGTAGGTATCAAATAGTTACTTAGCCAAGTTCAATTTGTAACTTGTAACTTGTAATCGGTTACATAATTTTCAAGAAACTTAAAAATATAACTAGTTTAATTTTTTATTGTAATTGTTCATACATGTATATTGTATAGGCATGTATAAAATGTAGCAAATATATATTTATCAAGTTCCGTTTAAATCGATCCGACGATATATCAATATCATGTACCTATGTTGGAATTTTTAAATATAGAAATATTTCGAAAAATAAACATGGATATCAAAATAATAATTGTCTAAGGATTTAAAGTTTGGACAGAGTCATTATTAAAATTGAAAATTGAAAACAATAGATAATATGTGTTATTTCATACACTGAACTAGGTAGGTACTTATTTTGATTAGCTATACATATATCTTCATTCTAAAATTTTCTTTTCTAATTTCTAGAACCAACACCAACTTTATATAAATATAAGATGAAACATCATCTATCAAATATATAATAATTCATTTTCATATATTTTCAGTTAACGTCAGAAAATATTTATAATATATTATTATGCGTAGGCACGGGGCAATAATACCCATACTATATTAGGTTTTAAACTAGTACAAGCTAGAGTACTATGTTGAAAAGTATTTTAATATTTTAAAATGTATAATGTATCTATCTATATAGGTATGTTACTTATTATTTTGTGATATTTAATATCGTTCTTATTTTGTCATAATTTTTAATGATGTTTGTTGGTTAAGTGGTTAACCACTCAAGTCTCAAACAATTATAACTTTTTAAAATTATTATTTACTTAATTACTGAGGTCAATGCCTAGTTTTTCATTAGACAGTCATATTTTAAACTAAAAACCTATATATAGGTACTAATAATTTAGTACGATTTAAGTACTTTGGTTAGTAGCTGTTGTCCCAAGTCCAGAAAAAGAGAAGAGGGGAATATGTTTGTGTCTGCAAATTGCACATTATAACTGTATGTAGGGCATGTCCAAAATGCACATGAATTTATTACTCTGTCCACAACTATAAGAAACAGCGTACTATAGGTACCTATAATATTAGGTATAATCTTACACCTAGACCATAGTTATTATACCTCTTTATACATCGACTACAATCAAAGAAAAATGTATCTTTGAAGTATAAAATATTATCGAAGGTGGGTTTCAGCCCACACAGCCCACACAGGTCACCCCTTATATCCAACCCTGCATAATATTATATAATATATGCATAATATTGTGTATAAATGAAGAGATCGAGAGAACGTCATTAACAGTTTATATTTTCAACGAACGCTTATTAGTTATATTATTATATTAATAAAGAACGCGTAGAAAAGAAAGAGAAAAAACGTTTATAATATTATAGGTATAGTGTGTTATTTGAAAGAGACTAATAACAAAAAACTACATATTTTAATGCATGTAAATTACGCGCTTTAGTCGAAATGTAATACGATAATGGCCGAGTGTAACAATTAGCTTGTGAAACGTTTCAACACGTTGAGTTCGCGAATGACGCGACGGGAGAAGGCGCTGACAAGACGGTTGTTCATATAATAAATATATATATACTATACGTTTATGTATTATATTGTGTGTGAATTAATTACGCACATAAAAACAGGTTTGCCGTTATTATATTATATTACCATTATTGTTGTTGTTGTTGTTGTTGTTGATATACATGTGTGCGTTTTAATTTTTAATTCACTTAGGTTACATTTTTCAGAGAAAAATATGCATTCATTGCAATCATGCCACTCATATATTCCTTCAATGCCAATTCTCGTGTTCATGTCGCGTTTGTGTTGAACGTGTTATTTAAAACTATAATTTATAACGTTACGTACCTCGAAATAATCTGCTAACCATTGGATAGAATGGAATAGTACAAAAAAAAAATTCATTTTTATAATCTGCAACCGATTGAATAATCATAATTAAATTATGCAACTCTGCATGCACGATTCTATAAATGTTTTGATTTACAAAGTATTTAGTCTATCTAGGATTTATTTTATTTTTGATTCATTACCACTGTTAAAAATTCATGTAAGTAATTTGTCGATTGCACTTGTTTTGCTGTAATACCTCATAGCCACGCTGGATGATTTTTTATAACTGTCTACATATAGGCATATCTAGGAGGATGCCTAGCCCTCCTGCAGTGTGAATATTAGACTCCCAAGAGTTACTGTCGCCTATTTAGTTCGTGTAAATGTAATTTTGTGCAGCTTATCATATTGAACTTTATACAGGGCGAATGACAATAATACCTACTAATATTATATCGATTTTGTAATTAATTATCATAATTGTGTTTCACATCAGAACATAAGAAATAATATAATTTTAGATTCTGAGCAGAGCGAGTTGTAGTCCAGGGACTGAAACCTTTATGATTTTATCGGTTTGGGTTTACGTTTCGGTTCTCAAAAACCGAAAATTTCGGTTTTGGTTCTGGTTTCGGTTTTCAAAAATATCGAATTTCGGTTTCGGTTAATACCGGTTTTAACCCTTATTATTTGACTTTTTCTTTTTATCAATTAAGTACTATATAAAAAAAGAAACATAATATTAATAACCTCTTTTTAGTGACAGGTATTTGTAATTAAGTGTAACTATTTCAGAATTTAGCTAATATTATAAAAAAATGAATTATTATAAAATAATAAATTAAAATAAATAAATACATTTTAATATTTAAAATAAATAAAAAATTATTATTAAAAAAACAAATAAGAATGAATTTTTAACACACTTGGGTGACCCATGTTTCAGTTTGATATAATAATTTATAACTTATATATAAAAATATAAATTTTAACAATTTATACCGCGGTAATGAAGACGGAAGAACAGTTTAGTAGAATTGTCCTACAGAGCATAGTATAGAGAAAAGAGTTAACGATACCCGCATTAGGTTTAGGTATTTAATATTATCAATGCAGGCATATTAGTAAGGTAACAATTATAATTTATAATTTATATGACAACTTACTCTGAATTCTGAATCACTTATAAACGTCCAAATTGCTATTATTTTCAGAAATTCTACATCAGTTATTGCGAATTGCGATTCAATAATAATATTGATATCGATTACATGGAAATTTGAATTTGGATTTTTGGTATTTCTTTTATGACAATTCTGTTGTACTTGTACACATAATAATATTCTTATTTCTTAGCATTGATAAACTTTTATAGGTCTACAATTCTGTAATTATTTATTATTACTAATAATTAGCTATTACTAACTTACACCATAGATAAAATATCTATTGGATTTTGGAACCGAAAAAAACCAAAAAAAACCGTAAAAACCTCTACATCAAAATATAAGTTTCGGTTTCGGTTCCTAAACAAATGTATTTAAGGGTTCCGGTCCCCAATATTCAAAGGGTTCCGGTTCTTTTCGGTACGGTTCCAGTCCCTGAGTTGTACCTACTTTTGAGAGGTAAACATTGAAAATATCTAATCAATTACCTATGGTATTTTCGTTTGCACTTTTGCAGATGTATAGTGTGACACGACGTATCTGGATGGACAGATGGACAGTGGACAGTTATAGCTTTACAAGCTATAAGAAGTAGATAAGTCATCATTGTCTGGACTTCTCAGCATTCACAGTCAACATTATGTTTTGCTGTTGTCGACAGTTCTCAATGCTCTCAAATTACTTTCATTCATTTAGCTCAACATTTTTGAAATTAAATAAAGGAAACTCATTCTTAGAAAAAAAAAGAGGTTTTTCGTAGTTAATAAAATTGAATATTTACAAGTTTACAACGTATATAATAGTAATTTTATTATAATATAAACAGTATACATAGTATACATTATACTGGACTTATACAGTAAACAGTATACAGTAAAAAATTCAATAAAAATATTATTTTTATGTAGTTTCTAGTTAGACATTAACAGCTTTGATAAAATTCCCTTTTTTTGCATATTATTCGAAATTACATTTTTTTAATTCTCGACACACATTTCTTATGTTTAGATATTTTTGCAGTCTTATTTTAATATACCTATTTAACATACTTATCCTACAAAATATAATTTAATCTCTGATAGTTTGAATAAATTGTTGTTGGTGTCACTTGGAATTGAGTTGGAAAATTTTTATACACAGATTCCTGGGATTCTTCCAAATTACTTTTGCAATACCTACACGAATTGTCTATCATAGCCCATAATAGGTATCTTAAATTTGTATAAGTTATTATTTATTATTAATGTAATAATATTATAAATTGAATAATTAAATCATTACAATGTTTAAGAATAATTTTTTTCTAAGTGAAAATTATAATTTTGTTATTAGACAGTCATGATCATTATTTGCTCACAGTCATGTTACCAACCCATTAAGCGACTAATGACGTCTGTTTATATGAATAAATTAAAATTTGTCTGAATTCTGATTGCATGCGTGTACACTCACTAATTGTTTTTTATACATATTTGTTGTTGTTGTTGTATGCATCGAATATAATTATTATTATGCCCTTATACTCACTCAATTCATCGTAGAGGTTTTTCAACTGTAGGTATATTAAAACATAGGTACTTTTCGATGCACTTAACATTAACAAACCAATAAGTATTAACTATTAAATAATGGCCATGTTTTTTTGAAATCTCATCGAACATCCATATTAAGCAATCATACAATATATAACAAAATACTGTATTGTGTATGATTTTTTATAATACAATGGTGTAATTTGATTATCGATGCGTGAATGTTTCCGGTATTGAATAAATAATTGTCAACCATCCCGAGTGGGTTCAATTCATTTTCTGTTTTGAGATATAGCTCGATATAGGTATATGTGTATCCACCACAGGTATATAATATATTTATGATAATAATATAATGTGGACATCGCGTGGCGATGGTGATTTACTGATATAAATGATTTCTTTGTGGGTTTCAGTTGAAATAATTGAATGAGTCGTCCGACGGTAGGTTAGCGAAATAATTGAAAAATATGTGGTTTTGCGGCCGCGACTCGAGTTTCATGTTAAAATGGCCGTGAAACAATTGCCAAGAATCCCGCTTCGATGATCAAGTATATAGGTAGTCGCAACGTGTCTGCCAAGGTGTAGTTATACAGTGATTTTTTGTCACACGTTTAGGCGCATCCGGTTAACCTCAATCGTTCAACGTCCACCGTACAAGATTAATAACGAATTCTACTCCAAAAACTCGTAAACTTCGTGTATCAGCACAATCGATTGTCAAGACTCGCGAGACTTAATATTATGTACGCGCTGGTATGTATATTTTTGTTTTGACGTTCCATTATATAGTTGACAATAGTGAAAACAGTTTCTAAATATTCATATCATAACGTGTATACTGTATATAGGTACCCAAGTATTTTGTATTATTTATTTCATCCCGTAAATCTATATAGGTACTTTTTACATACCTATAATATTATACTTCGATAGCGTTACTATTTCCATCACATCAGATGCTAAAATATTGTGTCCAGTAAGTGGTATATAAAAGAAAGAAGAATTTTGGGTGTTACGACCCCTTCAGGTTTTTTTTTTGCTTTATAAATCTGTCAACGCCTAAAGGTAACAGTTAAATTCATAAGTGTGTCCCCTGAAGTCAGATATATTTTAGGCCCTGCGTCACACGTACGAGCGCCACGCATTGTTTGAAGTTTTGAACGTTCTTTATTTAGATTGCCACTACAGTTCAGTAAGACGATTCACTGCAGTCCGTTCGCTTACTTACAAACTATATTAATAATATATCTAATAATACTTTCTCGCTGTGTGAAATCATTTTAATATCTCGTATTGGAGGTCCGCAATGTGGTCTTCGTTGAACAGTTCCTATTCAGTGTGATACGTATGATGACTTACAATATTTTCAGCTCCTTCATCCTTTGCTAGATTATCATTTTATAAGCGGCTAACATGTCCAATACTTCTGATATAGGAATACCTGATATCGTTGTCAAGGCATTTGAGTTTGGCCCTGTAGTCGATCATACTTATCTACATTCCCTTCAGTTAAAGTTTTGTTTAGAAGTTATAGCTTTGGTTGATCCCCTTACAAATTTGTAGCCTAAGCTACAGTGAGTCTAACTTCACAATCAAGTAATTTACTCAAATCGTTAGTTACTATAGCAATAGCATATGTATAGTGGTTTCCTGTAAGTAACTATAGTTATTTATTATAGCTATCTCCTTAACCTCACATTTCCATCCTTTAATATCTGATTCATTATGTGAATGAAGATAAATTATATTAGTGTCGTAATGCTAACTATAAAGGTAGCACCACATACAATTACAACTGACCCAAAGACGTCCTAACATCTCAAAACCACACCTGTTGTAGCCTTTCAACCCCGAGTCCATTCATCAGCACCACCATCAACAACCATCTACTGAACACTGGCTAAAACAATGTACATATGTAAATGTAACTGAGGATCGCAATCCTCTCAATCCTACTACTTACAATGACATTTGATTTTCTAAATCCATAGAAGAATTTAAGTCAACCAAAAATCCTCTCCTTTCTCTTCTCCTCACTCTTATTCCAAGCCTCATAATTAATAGTAAAAATGGCAACTAGTAACCCAATCTCAAATTCTACATCTCACGTGACCACAAAAGACGCTAAAACGCAGAAGGTGCCTAGACCTTTTGAATAATATCAGGGATCATTCCTCATTAAAACTCAATGTTTCATCAATGGACGATGATGGATAAATTCTTCTCTCAAGACTACAGTCCACTACAACCCTCAACATAACTTATACTTATTGTAAAAAGTAAAATGTATAGATAAATATAATATATAATAATAATATAATAATATATTATATGAAAAACAAAAAAATAAATATATAAATACTTGTATCGATGTATCTCTCTATCTCGATTCCACGCGTACACGTGTCATAAGTAGGTAATTATATAGGTACATATTATTATAGCGATAATATTAACGTGCTTTTATTCGGTTTATTGAATTATAATTTATTTTAATATCCCCCACTGAGTTGCCTGTATTCGTCCTCCGTATTTCAAACTTAAAACTTACAGTAAATTTAAACACTTCTATATCTACGTATTTTGTGTCGAGTACTCAAGTGTTAATTCAACACTATACCATTATATTTTATTCATGCAGCTACCTTTTTTTATAAAATATGATATTTGATATTAAAGATAAAAAACCTATGATATTTAAATAACAATAAGTACCTATAATATAATATATTATGCTGTAATATTATATATTATATTTACATTTCTTTAAAAATGGTGTTTAGTTTGAACAGGAGAGTTTTAAGAACAACAATTTTAATATTTATAAGGGTACACGCAATCGTTTTATATTGATTTTACCTTTTAAAATAGGACACGATTAATACAACCCCATTTGTTCACATTTATTATTACATTTTTACTACATTACGAATTTATTAAGCGATTAGGTTTGAAATATGCCAGTTATTATAATATATGTATGAACATTTAACTTTGAAATGTTTTAAGCATATAAATTATTTTTATAGACAAAATATAATTTTTAATAAACCACTAGTTTTTAACTGAAAGTAAAAAAAAATTATTTGCAACACAAACATAATTATTTTTAAAACGAATCACGAATGTATAATAACATATAAATGTAGTCATATATTGTAGGGGTGGTTCTTGACAAGTAAAAGGGTGCAGAGTGAAAATATTTTGCACAGCTATATATTATACACATCTCACTTTTTCCACTGATAGGTGCACGAGAAATAATTTGATGTACCTTATACTGCACACTATACCTAATTATATATATTATATTCGTATGGTTTCGCAACAATTAGCATTACAATTTTGGTAAAATAAAAACTAACAATGTATATGAATAAAATATAAATAAAAATAAAATAAAAATTATAAATTATAGGCGAGTGGGAGTTCTTTAAGCCAATTTACCTGTCTCTTTGGTGAGATTATGTATAGATCCCTATTAGAGTACCTACCTTAAAATGCACATTATAAATCGCAATATAATTGTTGATTGTGTATTTCATCGCTTGTTTTTTGGCGCCGCATTCACATTTTACCGAGTCTTTGATATACCTATTTATAATATGATAACAATTTTATTTAAAATAAATATTTCCAACGAAGGCGTTAGTAACTCAGTCGTATTGTTTACAACGTCTTTGGTTGATTAATGCTACAATCAGCGTCGCCGAACAACCAGAAAAACAGTAACAAAACATTTAAAAAAATTTGTACTACGTATTTATACACATTTATACATTTCATAGACCAGGGTGGTGACCCATAACTCCTTCTTATAAAATCACCACTGGTCATACACAATAGATGTATCTATGTCATGACATAATAGCGTTATAAAATTCACATTTATCTAGAATCTAGAGAGAAAAAAGTCGATACTTAGGTCTTATTTTCAAAATTAAGACTAAGCTTTAAAATATGCTCGTCTAAGGGCCTATAGTAATATTGCTTAATACCAATAAAGTTCAAACGATAAATATAAGTATTGATTCTGCGACGACAGAGTAAAGGTTGTACTATTATATTATATATAACATATAGACGTATATAAACTGACTCGCGCGGATTTCCAGCTCCACCGCGTGGTATACGTCAAGCTGCTGAAACGATAACCGGAAATACGACGTCGATGTTTCCGATTTATTTTTCCTTCCTAGCCCCCTCTCAATCTCACTCATAAACATACGTGCAAGCACACACATACATACACATGCATTTAAAAATGTATCTCTAATAACAAACGCTCATATATATACGACGGCGTCACGACGATGACAAAGGGAGCAGAAACCGACAAATATATATTGAGTATATAATATTATATAGTTGTCCATTGTGACGGCGACCAGTCTCGGTCTGTCGATTACACGTCGTACGTCGACATTACCCTATACATATAATATAATACATATATGTATAAATGTGTGTGCACGCGTTTTATAGTGGTATATACATTATATATTATGTTATTGGGGATTTATATATTATTATTTATTATGTATATATATATTATATAATATATATATATTTTTATATGTGTGTGAGCTCAGACTTTACGAATCTTAAATGGCAATACCGTGGTTGTGTGTGCACAATAATGTTATTATTATATAATGTGTGCACGTATACATCGCGTGCAGTATAAATAATACAAAATATATAGAGTAAGGAATTGAGAGGATGTGCTGCGGTAGAGGGTAAATCGCGCGTAGGAAAACTCATATGACCGTGGCGAATTCCCACTAATGAAACCGATTGTGTTCGGGTGCAGCTCCGGGGGTGACGGACGCCCCCTCATAGATGCAGTTCACGCGAAAGGGATGAAAAGCGATACTCGATGCGCGTGTTTATATCAACACAAATATATATGACGCACTATATATTATGCTCGTACAGTCGTACGTGCAGTCATGCCATTAGGTATATATTTGTACTTATAACGACGTCGATTCAAAAACACATTGAGAAAACAGAGAGTGAAAAAATAGCTGTCGGAAATAATAATAATTAGGGTCAAAAAACCAAATGGCAAGCGGATATCGCTGTTGTCCCTGGAAACGATGGGGATACGTATATTATTTCGTATTTTCATTAGATACGTAATATTAAGGTATGTCGTATGCATGTGGATATTCTTACTAAAAAATATTAAAATTTGTGTATGAAAGTATATCGAGTAAGCATCATGGGGATAAATGATATTAATTGGCACCAAGATGTTAGCATTTATGTATGGACTTAGTTTGGACTACCTAGTAATTAGTATACATATAAAGGTGGACAGCTATAGTTACGTACCTATATAACTATATGGATGATTAATATTTTGTATACATGATTTATAATATTTCAGTATCAGATTTACAAAAATACATTTTGATTTATCAAATAATGTTTGTAATCTTGTAGGTATACTAATACATATAATATGAAATCAAATAATATAATAGTTTAATTTTTGAGTTCAATATTTTTTCCCTGTTGTTTAATATTGTTGAAAATTTAATTTACATAAAATAAAATATCGTAGAGTTAATTTGATTAAGTTATATTTCAAAAATAGGTAAATATATAAATAAATACATTAGTCCGAGCTCTAATAAACACACAAATACATAAATATTAAGAATATAAGCTAAAGCTATACCTACATGTACAATAACATTATGGATTATGTACATGTATATTATACGTGTATAATATAGTATTTCACAAAAATCGTATGGTGTTTACATAATTGTTAAATATAGCAACCCTAGTGTAGACGTGTAGTAAGAAAGACAACTGATTACCTACTAAATTATAATGATAATTGATTTTGATTGATCATTTCAAAGTTTATGGTTAGCTATACTTATTTTAGGTCTCGGAAGCTGTTGCGTGATTTTTTTAGGCATTAGCTGCAAGTTTGGAATCATTTTCACGACACTATACGAAAACAATAGTAAAAGTGTAAATTGTGTATCAAAAGAAATAAGTATATTTAGTATATTTAGTATTTTTTAAGTGCATTAGTTTACGAGCCCTATAGTCATTACTTACATTTATATATATCATTTATCACTTGTTATTTTTTTATAATACGCTTGTATTATACAATATTATATAATTTACATCACTGCAATTTATATAGAGTGATCACCAATCATGCCCCCCCCCCCCCCCCTATAAAGACTGTATATTTTTAAATTCTTAAGATTTATTTTACTACTATTTATTGTACTGAGTGTTCTGTGGTTATACAAACTTCAAATGTGAAACCCCCCTTTTTTACTGTTAATTATTAAGACTATTTAGATTATGAATTTTAGTAGTTTTTTCTTTTTCTTGATGTACCTACCTAATAAGAAATTCGAACGAGAGGTTTTTCATTTATCAGAAAGTTTATACTAAGGATTACATTATAACAATATAATATATATTATATAGTCCTTAAAAATGGTTTTAAAAAAATATAAAATATAAGTAGGTAATATTGGAACTAGATTTCTTCTATCGAAGGTTGGATATTAATATATTATCATGGCTATATGGTCTTTGCTTTGGCTGAATTGTTCCTCAGTGTAGGGATCACTCTTAGATTTTGCAGCCAGCTTGTTCTTGGTCTTCCCCTTCTCCACTTCCCACTAATTTTTCCTTTTACTATGAGATTTAAGAGCTGATATTTCTCACCCCTCAGAATATTGCAGCTTCCTTGATTTTATATTATTCATCACCTCTGGTTCTTTGCCTATTCTTCTTAAAACTTCTACAGTTCTACGTTTATAACTTTGTCAACTCAAGAGATGGTTAGAATCCTACGGAAACACCACATCTCAAATGCTTGAATTTTTTGAGCATCTGCTTTCTTCATTATCCAAGCTTTGCCATGCCGTACAACAAGGTAGAACTTTTTTAGAAGATCTTTATAAACTATAAATGTTGATGGATTATTATTAATTACTACAATTTTCTTAAACTAAGATTTGAAAATGTGATATTTAATATAAGTAGTCATATTTTAAATAACTGTATGACCGAAAAAAAGGTGTAAGCCTGCTTGGCGAATCACCCTGTATATAATATATATTGCTATAATATATAGTTACATTTAATATTTACTTGGCGCTGTTCAACTGTAAATATTCATTCTGTTCGTGTGAGCGTTGCATTACACGCATAAAAAACTTAATTAACATATTTTTCATAAATTAAAAATATTATAAATAATGTTTTTTTTATATTATGTATATTTACTTAATTGACACAGTATAAGTGTATCTATTATTAGTATAATTTATATAATATGTTTGGAGTATGTGTTTAAAAAAATAATAAATTGTTAATTAGTAGGTATAGTTGCACTATAAAATAATATTTTTACGAACAACATGATGTAATATAACATACTTAACTTTCATATTTCAACGCTAGAATTAAACGTTTTTACCTGTATGTCTATATACATAATTATATATTATAAAAATGTTTCAATTCTGTGCAATTAATATTTTTGATTTTCAACTGAGTACCGAACTAAAATCATTATTTGTTGTCGTTTTAATATCAAATTCCATCTATAATTCAGCTTCAAATGTCTACAAAAAAAAAAAAAAAATTGTGCATATAATATATGTATAGTTTTAACACTTTTAAATTCGTGTAGAACAACTAATAAGTTATAACATACCATCTAATGAATTGTCAAGCTTTTTACTGAGCATTAACATGCTTTATCAACATTTATAAAAAATTTAAAGTTTTCAAAATTTAAAATGCATATGAATAGCTTTAAATTAGCCTAAATTTAGACATTAATTTAATTTTTACCATTAATGTTAAAAAATGTTCAGTTTTATACTACGATCTGATTCACACTTTTTTAAGGTATTAACTATCATATCTTAATTTAATAAAATTATGTAAAAGATATTGATATATTATTATATAATACCTTTAATAGAAAAATAAATTACTAATATTAATATGAAAATTATGGAATTACCTTAGAAATAGAGGCTGACACACCTTTATCCTACTTAGAATTGTTTTTTGTATGCAATATTTTGTATCAAATATTTTTGAATTAAAATTAAATATATCCATAATAAATAATTATAGATGCCTATTCAATGACGAGGCAAAACCTACAATATACCATAGAGAGTTAGTAGATGATTTTAGATTCTGAGTGGAACGATGAATGTATTTTTTTTTAAATTTATCTTTATGTCAGGTACCTACTCTTAAATAGAATACTCAAAATAGTTTTTAATTTTGTTTTGTTTAAAAGACAATTGGACGTACTAAATTAATTGTAAAAAAAAAAAATGACAACTAGTTGGAAGCAGCTCTTTTGGGCTATTTGTTGAGTTTTTTAATTAACGATAATATATCATTCTGGACGGGTTCGTGCGCGGTGACTAACGCAGTACCTAGGTATAGGATAAATCTGGAAAATTGACTTGTGAAAAAAAAAACCCGAAAACAATAAAACTGCAGTTGTTTTAATTTCCTTTGCAGAAAACAATCGATTGTTTCGTTAAAAAAAAAAATAATAACAATAATTAAAATACGAAAAAAAAGCTGTTATTATAAACAGACGTATAACAATTATTTTCTTTACAGGCCGACAATGCAGTCACGCGACACGCCATGTTCTCTCTATCATTCCGTCTTGCCACCTTTCACACCCCCCTCCCCCATCACCCCATAACTATCCGTCTCGTAAAAAGCAAATATTATAACCCCTTTTGTATCCCTCTCAGTCTGTGTGTGTGTGTGCGCGCGTCTGTGAATACTCAACCGAAGGCGGTACTATATAATATTATATAGCGGGCCAAATGTGTCGGTGTTTAAAGTTTGGACACTTACCTGTATATTATATTGCTGTATAGGTATAGAGTCGGCGGCGTGTTTTATTATAAAACACTCGACACTTGACATGTATGTATATATATTATATTATGAAGGCAAATTGCACTCTTTATATATAGGCGCATTGGCCTGAGCTATACATATTATACATTATATTATAGTATTACCAGAGTACCTATTATGCAGTGTGGCTTATGTTATGTTTTTTAGATTGGAAAATGGTTGATGTCGGCCAACGTTGTCAGGTGGTTAAGTTAGATTATGGGGTGTGATATATCATACTATAATATTATGTGGCTAAAGGTATTTTGTCCAAAAAATAATAATATATTTCTTATACACAGTCAGTATGTATTTTGTTTGTATATATAAATTTCTATGCTGGAAAGTACTATATCTCATTATATCTTATATGTAAATATATCTTAAGTCTTAACGTCATCTTATATTACATACTTTAAAAATTTAAAATCTAAGAACAATGTATAACTTAGAAACTTCAGTGACTTTCAGCACTTTTGGCATAACGATACGCGCAAACAAAAGTTCTGAGTTTCATTTAAACGTTTGAATGTGGAAGTGCCGGGTATCCTACCAGTACTGGTATATAAATATCGATTTCATAAACAAAAATTTTCTGGAAATTATTTCCTTGAGAATGGATAATTAATAAATATATATTATAATAATATCCTAAAAATACGATAAAAAAATATAATAAGCGAGCAATTTCATTTTATAACCCAGATACGAAATTAGCATTTACATAAAACTGAATGCACATTTTTTTTTTCAAAAGGCAATAATTAACTTATTGAAAATTAGCGTTCACATTCTAGGAACCACGCTGTATATATTATATGCTATACGCAGGTACATTTATTATATTTACTCATTTAATATAAAATCAGGGATAGTGTATATATATATATAGTAGTATGCAAATTGTGTATAGGTACATAAATATAATATGTGTAGGGGACGGGCATGTATTATATTATTATAATGTAGTGTCGGGGAAAATGAAAATTAACATAACGCACGAATCACGTTCGCATGCATATCGGCGCCACTGCCGCCGCTCTCGACACGGAAAACCGTTATTGTTAATAATTACTTCTGACGCGGTTGTTTACATTAAAATTAATGCTATGTAAATTATTGGCGCGCGAGGTGTTGTCCGACTTCCTATACAAGCCACCGCCGCCACCCGTATACGTACACACAGTATATTATAAGTTATAACACGTAATAATATTGCTATATACAGGGTGACATGTTTTGAACACATATTTTATTTTTGTAATTATTATAATTTTGAAAAAGTGAACGATGCATCTTTATAGGAAGGAACAGTTGTGTAATAGTTGTTAATATGTGCAAGAAGTACTAGCAAATTCGAAATCGCAGTTCAACTGTATAAGGTTAGGTATTAGGTATCTAGTTTTTTATTATCAACTACTTATTATTTTTTTATGATTTTTAATTTAATTTATTATTTTTAATATTCAACAGATAAACAATGTTTTCTTTCTTATAAAATTTGTTTATATATAGTTAAAACAGTGTTATAGTGATGGCAAAGCGACACCAAGTAAAATTTAGCATAATATGCTCTATACATAATATTATGCTATATTCTATACTCCACACGACCGATCATTTACAAAGAGATTTTTTATGTATGCTCGCCCTATACTTAAATTATGCATATTATATTCAAATTTTAATTTTTAAATTTTTAAATACACTTGAAGATCATTTTTTGTTTCACCTAAGGATGACCCTGTGACAAACTTCTGTTTTTCAAATAGGAATTCCCCTTTTTACTTTTAATTAATAAGCAGATATTTTTTTGGAGAATTTTGATGTATATTAAATCAAAATTTTAATGAGTAGTTTTTATGTTACCTACTTATATTATTATGGGTACCTACTAATTGTGTGGTGTGTACTAAGGATAATAATACGTCTATGGTAATGGGTTAAATTGATATGGGGGAATAGTTGATTTGAAAATGTAAGTAATTACTATTGATATATCGATATAAATTATTTGTAAAAATGGTACAGTATAATGAATACTACATCAATATAACATAATATTATAGCTTATAATTTTATAAAACAATTTTTAAAGATTATTATATAAACATTTTAACAGGACGCCACACCCGAATGTGTTGTCTCTGTCTTAAAAATGTAAGACAGCTAAAACTGTTTTGTACGGGAAAGAATCTAAAAGGCTACAGTAAATAAGAAACGAAATTTTCACCACATAAAAAAGAAAACTTTGATTGTGCAATATCCTTTTTATTTTTTCGATATCGGAACTACAAGAAAAGTTATTCAAGTTTGAAAAACACAAATAATAATGGATTTTGAGACAATAAGAACTTTTTTCGTTTAAGTGATGACAAAAAAATAAAAACGATATTGCACAGCCAAAGTCCTCGTTTTGATATTGTGAAAAATTCGTTTCTTATTTATCACTGTAGCCTTTTCGGTTCTATCCCGCGCAAAACAGTTGTTGCTTTTGCCACACATGTGGTCGTGGCATCCTCTTAATAACTCAGATATTTAGGTACATCCAACTTTTCAAGAAAATTATTTGCTAAATAATTTGCTGTAAAAAAAAGAAATTCCATTTGAACAATAAAAGTTTGTATCACCAGTAGACGCTCCTAGGTACAAAAAATGTCTGGAATTTCAAAATATGGTGTTAACTAGCTCTTTAGGTATACTTCAAAAATTATAAAGGACAGAATTTGAATAAATGTATTATTAAAAGGAAAATAGGGTGAGTTAAATAGGTTTAAAATACACCTTATATATTATCTAAATATTATTCCATTCATATTGGTAAACACAAAGGCTAAATTCAGTGGTATGCTCAGGAGAGGAAGGTGTTAGAGGTTATATCCCCCCTCATTGTCTTTTTTTGATTACCTAATACCTATACTGCAGAAAACAACTTATTAGTTATTACACCTGATTTAGAGTCATTACTTTTATTAATTATTTTAGATTCTGAGCGGAGCGATGAATGGTATTGATTTTACAATGATGTGTTTTTTTTTTTGTCTCTGTCATCACATTTCAGGACAATCAAAATAGTTTGATTTACAGACATTGAATATTATATTTTGTACTTTATGTGTTTATTAGCAACTGGCTATAAAACACATTTCGTAATAATAAAATTTGAATTATCCTTATTTAATTCTATTCTGAATTCTACATAAACATACCTAGGTATATTTTTGAACTTTGTTCTCTAATGACTAATATGACTCAACTTCATTTAAATTATTTATATAATATACAATACTTTCATAGGACTGCAGCCCTGAGTTTGCAAATACATTTTATTTTTGTGATCTATATTCGTCAAGGCTATGATGTATATTAGTATCTGAATTTTCCCGTCAGTGTTTGCCAATATTCCATACTTCAGAGGGGGAAGCTGGCTGAATGAATTTATGCCAACAGCTCCGTCGAGGGAAAGGCCCACAGACACATGTATATAGTTTACCTAAATCAATTTTTTACACTTTACATGATTTTTATGGCACATCTTATTGATTCATTGTCATTAATACTCAGGTCTATCTCGAGAGGAGGTGTAGGTTATTACCCACATACAGAGACGGCTATAAACTCAGCACGAGGAAAATAAATGCTCAAAAAGTCTATTATAGACGCGGTTTGGTTTTTTTTTCGGGAATAAATAATGAACATATTGTCAACTTTTCCGAATAAAAATAAAATGCCCAAATCTTCTTGTACTGGTATCTAATTAATAATTATCTTATAATATTTTAAAGAACCATTTAGCATTACCCAAATCATTTTTGTTTTATTTTAATTTTCATATTATTAAAAAATGTGAAAATTCGTTATAACAGAATTAAATAATATAAATATATATCCTATACTAATATTATAAACGTGAAAGTTTGTGAGTATGTTTGTTACTCTTTCACGTAAAAACTACTGAATGGATTTTAATGAAACTTTACAATAATATAGCTTATACATCAGAATAACACATAGGCTACAATTTATAAAGATATATACCATTTTTAGTAAGAAATAGGCGCTGGCTGAAAATAAAAACATTCAAACAATTATTATAATTATTTAGTTTAGCAAAAAAAGAAACAATTAATCAATCACAGAAGCGTGATTGATATAAATATATATATAAATAAATGTTTGTGTGTAGATTAGACCTCTGGGAAGAAGATAGGCTAATTTAAAAGGATTATATTTTTTTTTTTATTCATCGGATTTTAGTACAGTTAGGTTAGGATAGGATTTTGTATTAATTGATTATATTAATCCCCCGTAGGTGGAATTAAGTAAAAACGACAAACTTGGTACATAACTTTGATACTTTAGAGTTAAATCATACACTTACGTACAAACAGCACGGGGTCCGCGATCTACCGCAGGATAATGCGTACTGCTGCGAAACAGAATTTTTATTCCGAGCAACAGAAAAGTTAAGATAAATTTTGAACACCATACACCGAATATTAAATAACCAACTGAACAAAGTTTGAGTCATATAGAGTTGCCAGTTGGTACATTTGACTGGCAACGAAATGCACAGGATCAGCTAGTACTTTATATGACTGTATATAAAAAAGGACTTATCCTGATTCATCAATCATCAACGCCTAGCTGACACTGTTGAAGCTATGAGTATGAAATTTGGTTAGTAGTTTCGTTTTATGATTTAGAGACCGACTTAGAAAGTTTAAAGAGGTCCTCAAACGAGGATTTTTAGATCCAAGTTGGAAATTGAAAATTTTTTTGTTTACAAATATGGTTGCCATTGGTTACTTGACAGATCAGGTACATATATGAAGACCAAATTTATGTTTGTAGTTTGTATGCTAAAAAACGACTAAATTTATTTTGACAAAAATCTTAGAGATTGTTTTTAGAAATATCAGAAAAGTTTAGATAGTAGCTTAAAAAATATACTAAGTGTTAAATCTAATCCGCGACTTCCGGTTGGTCATTTAGGTCAAATTATTTCACAAAGCTAGGTACACTAACGTGAACTGAGGTACACTAAAAAACTGCACACGGGTGAAGCCGAGGTATTTAACTAGTGTATAATATATGTGTACCAGCGTTACTGTACCTACGTTATATACGTTATTTATTATTTTTAGATTAAATTGTGTCGTTCTTATTATATTTTATCGGTAAAAATAATCGGGCCCAGTTTATGACAAAAAAGGTAATCGCGGGAACAGTTTACATTTCCCCCCACACACAACTATGTACAACAAAATAAATTACATCATCACATAAGAAACGATAAAGAAATATAACTAGGTAGATAAAATCCAAAATAAAATAAGCGCTAATGGATGATAGGTATAAAATATATTGTATAGCAAGTTATTGTATTAAGAAGATGTCAGCGCACTATATTTTGTTCTCTTTGACCCATGCACAAGCACACCATAGCAAATTTGTGTTGGCTGAACCAATTTTGTGTTGTTAGCATTAAGATTAAAGTGAACAGAGTACAGACCTGATGTCAAAACGGGTAAAATTATTATATGTAAAAAAATATTATACGTTGGATTTTTTACGATATTTAAATTTGTCTGCAGTGATGAAGGTAATGATCATGTTTAAATTTTAATATTTTTTGTAGGACTCTAATACTCATAACTTCTATGACAATTTAAATATTGTAAAAATGTCAACGTTCAAACATAGATAATAATCTTAATTGTATGTTTAATAATAGGTCAATTAGGTACCTAACTCTAACATTAAAGCTAGCAACACAAGATTGGGTCTACTGAACGAACATTTGCGTTGTTACGCGTGGTAAAGGGAGAAAAAAATTAAAATAGGTAGGTAGAGTGTTGTTGACATCCTTTTAATCAATCTTACATTTTTAATGGCGAAGACAAATATATAATTATTACAGATAACCACAATATGTTTAATATATTATAGCAGTTGTTGTTGCATTTAGTTAGGGTTTAGTGATTTTATCAAAAATATATTTAATAAAGTATATTAAAAAAATATTATTAACGATTATAATAATTGTAATAAAAATGATAAGCTACATTTTGTATTTTGGGGAAAAGCCTCCCCCGTCATCACATAATCCTCCAAATTTTATTTAGACTTCCCAATAAAATATAAATAGGTACATCGGGAAAGCTAATGTTATTTTT
Source organism: Acyrthosiphon pisum (assembly GCF_005508785.2). Taxonomy (NCBI): domain Eukaryota; kingdom Metazoa; phylum Arthropoda; class Insecta; order Hemiptera; family Aphididae; genus Acyrthosiphon; species Acyrthosiphon pisum. The sequence goes on along the minus strand of NC_042495.1, from coordinate 77,657,328 downwards.
ATTCCAGCTGTTATCTATCTAAAGTCAGCAAAGATAATATATGATATAAATATATTATACTATTATAATAATTTATAAAGAATAATATTATAATAAATTCCATGTTTTCGGCAAAAATTAATTCATACACCACATTACCAGTATACCTAGTAAAATAAATTGTTACAGTAGCAATAGCGCCAATATGAGGTATATATAAATATTAAATTATATAATAAAAATACTTACAAATTAGAAAATATATAATAGGCTGACATAATGTCTCCGCTCACAATCGTTTTTCGTAGGTATACAATGATTATTTAACAATTTAACAAATCCATTACAGTGACCTACCCAATGCACATTCGCCACCTACAACTGTACAGAAGAGCGGTTAACTATAACTGCTCACTTTTTTCTCCTTCAATATTTTCGCGATTTACACGTCCATGTGACTGCCGCGATGGCTGCTCGTAGTCCGAGGACGACGAAATCACATTGATAATAATATAATAATAATTAATATAGGCGAAACATTCGATTAGTGTATAACATAATAGTATTAAATATTTAAATAATAATTGGTAATAGATAATTACATAATATAATACATTTGTATATAAACGTTAACGGTTAATACGTATCTGAAGTTCCATAATTGTCGGGTATAAAATATGTATGAATGTATAATATACTTATATACCTGCAGATAATGTTGATTTTTGTTTAAACGGTGAAAATATATACATAATTAATTGTTTGTAAAAGCTAACACGTACATCGTAAGTATACTATGTACGACATTATTAATTCAGGTCAGCATATTATATTAGGTATATAATATAGGCAGAAGCGTAGGCGGGGGGGGGGGGGCTATATAGCGCCCCAATACAAAATGTCTGGCTACGCCACTGAGTATAGATAAATATGGAAGTTCATTTCAAATTAAATAAATCAAAAATGTATATATAGGTACTCAGTTGTTATTTGCTAATTATACACACGCATATTTTGGTTTTAATATTTTCTAATATTATAATATCGAGTCATAATTTATAATTTATGAACAAAAATGCATTTATTTTAAGTATTTTAGACTTTTTTATTAGGTAAACCTACTCTGCAGTATACCGCTATCATAATATTGATGGATGCGTGATGTCCGTATACTATCCATTACGTAGACCTGCTGCAGAATATTTTTAACACACGCGATTACCCTTTTTTATTTGTTACTTATATTGGCATGTCAATATTAGGACTCAGAGTAATGAGTGCGGAGGGAAATGTCTCGAGGGTATTGTGCAAGAAATTGTTAAACGAATGTTTACATAATTGAAAGCCTTCCACTACCCCGTTGCGATCGTAAAGTAGAATTACCTCTAGGGATGTTATATTATGTTTTTTATTATCTTTGATGTATACAACGTGTATTTACTATTTAGCCTGCCAAAACTTGTGTTCTATGTATATTCCTGCACGCATATAATGATATTATATATTATATACATACGACTATATAGTCGAAGCATTATATGCGGCATGTGTAATTATGTCGATAGGATATTATTTTTGAATTACATACTTTATTGCTTTGTAATTATTGGGTGATGGATGTTTTGATGACCTAGAAAAATTCGAAAATTTTGCAATCTGATTGCCAATCATCTATATTATAAATTATAATATATGTTTATACACTGCAAGAACACTGTTATACAAGTGCATAGATCATATGAAATATTATTATAAATGCTTCGGAGATCAGAAAATATATCTTAAATATAATAAGTCCACGCATGCACGTGCGCAAGAACTTGCTCATGTATTATATTAATTATTGAAAAATCGTTGTAAAAGCAAATGATCTACATGGTGTAATGCTATTAGTTTGGGAGATTTAAACAGCATTAAGCTATTATATATGTTTAGAAAATAAATTATCTACTTTTAAGTGTATGTTATAGATATAAATAATATATTATTAGGTTCCTATATTATAATATATTATGTACAAACTTAAATTGAAATTTGAAATACATCAATTGTCGATAAATATTAATAACTAATAAATAATGTAGGTATATTAGGCATACGAATGCTATTATCAAGGTTAGATAGTATATATTATATTTTATAACTCTATGAGCATTCAAAGTATTATAATATAGCATTAACGTTAAATTATGAAGCAAACAAATATTATAGTTACACAACCAACACAAACTGATAATATTATTTTAGCAGCTCTTTTGTCAAGAATATGATTTTTAAAAACAACACGTTTATAATAATATATGTATTATAATTTACAATTCAGTGTGATGTAATAAATACTTTCTTCTTTATAAGTACACTTTTTTAATATTTTAAGTATAATAGTTGTTGAAATAAATTATATTTTTATATACCTAACGAATTCTCTATGGTAAGTGTTTATAATGGAAATTTGCAAGGCTATAATAGACGAATAACCAATAAATCGGTTGCGGTTACCGATAATATATTATAAAAATATGACGTATCACGTAAAGGTACATCAATACCTGCAGTGTAGGTTAAAGCACATGTGGGCATGCGTATAATATCATATACGTATGGCCCATGCTATAATAGTATAATATTTCTACACATTATTTAATATTTAGATTAGGTATGAAGGTTCAAAAAAAAAAAATACCGCAACATCAAACCTATTTCGTCTATACGATATTGGTTTACTTAAATTGTTTATAGAATTTTACGGAACGCATTAAACGGCGAAAATCGTATTATCGAATATTGATCGTAACATAATTATTATCGTAAAATTACATCGTTACACGAACACATACACATTACACATTCGTATTAGGTGTACGCGTGTATATTATAATATAGTTATTGTGTGAACGAATTTGAAAATCAATCCGTCGGTGTGGTCTTCAAAGGATAAGTTAAAAATCGTACTGTATCGTCCGATCAGTATCGATATAATATTATTATTACACGCACCTAATTAGACATTAATGTCCGTTTTCGTGACCACACGAGTGCCGAAAGAAATGAAAAATACAATCTACAGGACGCGCTTGCCTTTCAAATCGATTGAAACCGGTTGCACTTAATTGGTCGGCAACGGTGTAAAAAGAAATACTTCAACGGTGTAATTTCAATGTACCTATACATGTATATATATATTTTCTTTTCCACAGAAAATAAGTCTATTATGACGCTATTTAATAATATTGTTTATATTAATGGAAACGAAAAATATAATATAACGTTACGTATATTATTATTATTATGTACTACGTAGAGAAACCTACACCAATGTGGCAATACATGTATAATTCTATTATAGGTGATATACATTATAAAAACTAGGTATAGCCAGATTTACCGACGGTAATTTATTTATTTTCGATACCGACGAGATGATGAATAAAAATTATCAAATTAATTATAATTGATTAGCAGTATTATAATCTGAACGGAATCCGACTATAAAGTAGCAGCTCAAGAGCTGTTTGTATGTTATAAAGAAGTCGATGTTGTTTTAGAAGTAGATGTGTGCCTACATATACCTTCGTTTAGGTGGCATCGATAGTATTTTGGACATTATAAAAATAATTAGATATACATAATCCAGGTAATAAAATAGGTATCAAAATGAAATATATAGTTTATATAGTGATTCAGTATATTGTATAAATTATATAATTTTAGGACGTTTATGAACGACACTGAACACACTATAATGGATCGAGGGTTCAGCTTATAGCATAAATCAATAATATGTTTTAAATATTATTTTTTTCGTATACATTTTCGACATAAAATGTGTGTAATGTGACATGCATTACAGTAAAAACCATTGATCAGGGTGATTTAAAAAACACTATTCAATATGAGTTTTACATAATATAAAAAGGTAAATAGGTAAAAAAAAAAAAAACCTGCAAAAATAATAAATAATATTATACATTATATACGGAATAGATAATAATAATAATTAGTCCTATATAGTCGTCGTAGATTTCTAATATATATTGGGTACGATTAACCTATACACATTGTAATAGGTGTACCTATATACCTAATACAGTTGGAAGTTTATACGTGGATAATAAACATAGCTAGTAAACCAGCTATATAGTCGATCGTAAGATTAACATCAAAATAATCCTGATTGAATACGGAATCTACGTAATAAATAACACACACACGCACTTCATATATATATACAACCTCAACTAGAAACGAGTATAATACGGCCATAATATATAAATATATATATGTACATAATCTAACGTTTTATAATATTCATCATAATAATATCATATTAATATTATTATTATAATATTATACAATATAATATAATATACTATATTCGACATGAGGCCTATAATAGCTTTGGTGCGTATCGTAGTGTATGTATTTTGCAGTAGACCGTTTGGAAAATAAAATTTTGTTTTCAATACAACGACCGTCACCGCATATTGCAGTTTAGTTTATTCTCAAAATATATCATAATAATATTATATGTACAATACTTACCTACTTGCGTATGATGGCTATTGGCTACCGACGGCGGAGCGAGTATAATAATAATAATATAATATATCGCCCGCACTGAACCACTGCTCGTTTTTTGCACGTATACACGCATTCTTTAGTTTATCACCCATAAAACACGCCAGCCGTCCAGCTCTTTCGTATACCTACGTCTCTTTCTTCTTGTAATAATATGATATGTAATTTTATATAATAACCAATAAAAATAATCTTTATTTTCACGCACATTTAATAAAATATCATGTACTTATATAAAATAATACGTCTTTCATACTTAAACGGACGCGTATGAATACATATTATAATTTAACACCATATACATATAATAATGTATATGTGTGAGTGTAGGTATAGACACAATAAAATACATATTATACATTATGTAGTATTATATATTTTGTAAGTATAGATACCTAGGTAATTATGTAAAATTGTAAAGAAGGAGTATTATAAAGCGAGTAGCAGAGTAGCTGCTGTACAATATTGAATATATATATATATATATATATAAGTATATATTTGTATATTATGTGTGCATTAGTGCATTACTATCCGAGTGAACGCGCTATTTATAAATACTAACCAATTTATCAACCACTTTTCAGGGTGCATAAATCTTGCAGACCATACAATATTATGATCACTATTTTTTATGGTTGAACCTATATCGATGACGATTTGATTTCTATAACATATTTGCGGTTCATTACGGAAGTATATGGTATCATTGTATCAATGAGGAAACCAGGAAGAAAGTCACGCACATATTAGGTACCATAATATATATAGGCAGAACACTCAAGACCTATTTGTAATGTGCTAATTAAAATATTATTATACCTAATAATGTTATCATACGCGCGACGAAGTAATTAGAAAAATTGATATGTAATAAATGATGACCAGTAATAATATGATATTTTAAATTAACCGGTTTTGTACGCACATCAGTTACATACTTGGAAGCGATTGACTACATAAATATAATATAGTAATACTGACAATAATAAACCAAATACCTAACCTGACCTATACAGTCGAACGGGGTTAACTCGAAGTCGAAGGGACCAGTCATTAAGTTCAAGTTAATCGAGAATTCGAGTTATCCAAGGATAATACCTACAACTATAGGACATTCTAGGGACCGGAGAAAAAGTTCGAGGTATCGATGATTTCGAGTTAAAGACGTTCAAGTGTATAATACGAATTATTATTTAAAATTGCATTTATGTGATCTGCAACCTGCTAGCTATATATAGGTACCTATTAATGATAATATAACAATAATATTAGCTATGCAGGACTTCTGTCGAATTGCCTACCATAATCTGCTATCACCGCAATAGTAGGTAATCGGTATACGCTATTATACTTAGCTGAAAATAAATTTCAATAAAACGCACGGATGGATACTCACGTGAGCGTACCTATATTATAGGTATATCATAATATATTTATATATACAACATACTTGTACATATTTATGTATGTATAATTATGTAGGTAATTAAATATTTCACTAAATATAATTACATGCATATATTTCTCCAAATGTATGGTAAGATTACCAGTTTTAATTATTTAAAAAGGAGCATTTCAGTATTTTGTGCTGCACTTTAGTCAGCAATCAGTTTAATATGTAATGTATATAATTCACGCCCATGCCAATTAAATGTATTAACTGCCTTTCCACACGAGACTTGAATATAATTATTAATATACTTTTAATTGATGACTTATTGTTAGCTTCGCTTCGATTTCAAGAGAAATTTTATAAACCATCACTTTTATACTAAACGTGTCTGTTAACCAATCGTTATGAAGCTTCAAACAATAATCCCGTGATTCCCTTCTTAAATATAAATAGACATAATATGTAGATAATCAATGATACAAAACATTTTTACAAATTATGCTTTACAAGTTTACAACAGATGGGAAAAATTAAATACTTCAATAAAAAACATATTGAAATATGGTACAACCTAGGTTCAACAAAAAAATAAGAAACGATAATGAACGCGTAAACGTCACCCTCAGTACATTTATCAAGCATGTACACCACCATTGTATCCTTTACTAATGAATTTATACAAATTCTGATTTTTTGAATTTTTAAATGCCTTCTTAAAAACCATATTTTCAAATTTTTTAAGATTTTTTTTACTACCTACTTAAGGAAAGTCATTGATACAAACTTCTATTTATAAAATGGAAATTCCCATTGTTTAATGTAAATTGTAAAATGGATAATTTTTTTGAACATTTGGTGTATGCTTATAATACAGTATTCGAATACCTTTTCAGTTATTTAAATGTTTATGTCAATAAGTGGATATAGTAATCCTTTAAAATATAACAATATAATATAAAAGAACTAATTACTAAATCAACAGGTGGATAAACAGCTCTCTTAAAAGGAAAGATGGATCAATTCTAAATGGATTGAGAATTGGACACACGCAACTTATACATGGGTACATAATGGCCAAGGAAGAAAATTTAGGGTGAAAAAAAATATATATATATATCTGGTGAACATTTTGGGTTTTAATATTTTTAATTATTTTAAAAATAAGAACAACTTAGTAATTTTTTCATCCGAATTATAACTCAATTGCTATGAATTCCTAAACATTTTTTTGTAATTTCTGTACTATATCCGGTGGGCTGAAACAACATTTTCCGTGGGTGAGGTTGGAGTAATGTTAAGTTATCCCAGTGCGAAAATGAGTGAGATTATGGGTATCCCATGCACGATTGTAATCATGGGTATTCTTCGATAGTCGATATCGATAATTGAGGGGTGACATTCCAAAACGTACTATATTGCCAAAATATAAAAAATCGAGATACGTGTCGATTTTTATAAAAAAAAAAGGTGGGAAGTCGATTGGCGCTATCAGAATTAAACTTTAATCATCTATTCCATGAAAATAATCGGTTCATAAATGTATAATTCATCCAAAACGTACTATTTACACAGTAATCATTATTATAGGAGATAATATATAACAAAAACAAAACTGCTCTTCCTGGAAAATCAAGTTTATGGCAATAGTACATTTTGAAATGTCATCCTTCAATTGTATCACCCACACTCTGCGTGGATGTCTCTCAAAGACATTTTGTCCTACCCCTGACGGTAGCCGCGTGTTAGCTAGTAATTTTCTAATTTCCCCTATTGTTTGTGTTTAACTATGTGGCCTACGATTGCAAATAATATTATGAAAATAAACGAATGTTATGTTTTTTAGATCATACAAAAAATAAAATCAAATATCTATAAGATTTAAATCATCGGGGTCCCTCTTAAAATTAGATGAACTGTAATACAAGATTTAAATAAAGTTTATAAATATTGAATTAGTATTAAAAATATTTTAGTATACAGGAGACTTGTATTACGCATATAATTCAGCACAAAAAATCTTTAAAAATATTTTGACAGTTTCTCACGTTACACATGCAAATAAATAATAATAACATTTAAAATTGTATTGTACTACTCGATTATTGTAGATGGTTAGACCATATTATAAAACTCATAAAAAGATAACTGATCGCATTCGACAAACCAAAGTACTTAAAAAAATCTATAATACGTCCATAAAATATATTCCTATGTACTAATATGTATCTCGGCGAACAAAAAAATCATGATTAAAATCGAATAATAATTCTACGCTGATGACGTATTGAGCGTTTCCAGTTATCGTAGACACGCTGTACCTATATATATATATAATGATATACATCTATTATATACGCGCTTATACCTTTATAATAATAATATAATGTCCGTGTGCTGTTTGCGCGCTTGTGCGTCGTCTACCTGCTATATTATAGGTGAGAGTGTGTGTTTTTCGTTATTATTTCAAATCCGTCTGTATATAATAATAATAATACTATATTACCCAGGTAGGTGTAGGTATACCTATACTATTCCATGGACGTAATTATCGTGTTCCGATGATGCCGACGTCGACGGCGGCGGCGGCGGAGACGAGTCGTCTAAAACGGTTTCGACGATAGCTGTCCGCCGTACGACGCTCGTTCGCGCGCGCGCTCGTTCGCGGGGAACGCGTTTTGGGACGCCCTAGGCGGTGTTTGGCGATCGCATTTATCAACAAAGAGCTGCGTCGGCGTCCGTAGCCTGTTATTTGGACGCGGACGAGCTGTAAATAATTATACGAGTTTCGCCGCCCGCGTGAGTGTGTTTGAACGATGTGCTGCAGTGTGCACACACATACCGACTTAACGCTCCCACCCTCCACCACGACCCCCACTTCGTGTGTTACCCGAGTTTATATACCTACATAGTGCATTTATTATATTATATGCAGGTAGGTATATAATATCGTGTGCATAAGTGTTATACAATACGTCGTATAACGCGCATGTACTTACCTATAGGTATGTGGAATGCACGTAGGTACGTGTACTATGCGTATAATGACGTGAACTGTGTAATTTGTATAATGTAAGTACAACACCCAATTGCATCTCCCCCCCCCCCTGAAAAAGGGGTTTTTGCTGGTAGATAAATTCATCCCGAAACGCAACACGATTCTTTTATTTTCCCCGCTATTACTGTATTAACAGCCATAACCTAGTCACGTCCCCGCGAAACGGATCAAAAGTTTCGTGTTAAATGTTTAATAGGTATACTATACGTCTATACCTATCTATCTACCTATCTATATCGAGTATGCAATAGTGAAGCATTAATTCCAAATTCAACTTATTTGTTACTCATATTATGTCGACCAAATACAAACACAGTAAAACCTCCTTATAACGGACCCCCTGTAGTACAGAAATCTCCTTACAACGGAAAATAACAACAGTTCCGTATATTTTAGTTTCCCTATAACGGAAACTCCTTTATAACGGAAAAATCAGTTGGTACCTACCGAGCGATTCCGTTATAAGGTGTTATTTTTGTATATAAAATTATAAACGCATTAAAATAATTTCAAATTAATTCCTATAGAAAAAATTGTTGTAATTAATAGAATAAATACAGTAGAAAAGAATTGTACAAAAACAAAAACTTACATTTTTAATTTTTTGGGGGGGAGGGGACACAGCTTATTTACTGATAATGAAGGTATTGTATACAAATACCAGCCAGCAGCGACGTTTTCAAGGGATCCCGGGTGAAAAGGGAAGTCGACCACTCTGTAACTACAGAACTGTTTCTTATTATACATTTATATTAATAAAATTGAATTATGTATAAATAATGTAAATATATAATATCGTATAATACATACTATGTTTATTAATAATAAGTTAAATCGTTACATTTTAATAAATATTATATATTATATTATTTTTTTACTTTAACTCTTAATATTATATAGTTAAATTATCTATAGGTACCATATCTATAGGTATGCCCCCCCCCGTACCTAGGATTATTTTGATATTTTAATTAAAAAACAAATTAGATATTGTAAATATATTTCTAAATTTGATACAAATTATTCTAATACCTATCTGAAATAACAGCGTAAAATGGATTATTCTGAACGTAAAATGTACTAAATTTTACATTAGTTAAACGTAGATGTCACGTAATTATAACTGCATGAGTAACCGATGCATGTACGTACACATTTTATTTTATATTTTTAATTGTATATAAATGCCATTATTGTAAGCAATAAGCACACCTATAATACATTTTAATTTTACCGTAAAAAAATAAAAATCGTAATAATAGTATTTTAATTTATAGTATAATAACAGTCATATTTACCTACGTTATAATTATTATTTACCATGCATTTATTTCTCGTATAGGTAGGTACACTTACCAAGTTGACCTTTTTCTTTGTTGGCATTTTCGTAAAGTTCTTAAACAATTTTTTGTTTGTTTTACAGACACTTTAAGTATTATTTTAATGCATAGGTTAATAAGTTTTCCAAGTCTTTTACTACAACATCTAGTTATAGGGTTGTAACGGTACACCATCCATCAAAACAGTCCTTTTCAGGACTAACACAAATCGACCAATCAGAACGCACCATACACAAAATAGCAGTAATCAGAGACATTTTACTAAATAAAAGCTCTCTGAGATACAAAAATGACCTAAGAGGTAAGGCTGTGAATAGGGGAGGTCAGGAGGAAGACAACAAGACCCTCCCCACAGCAATAACTCAAAAAACCAACGAGTAACACCAAAACCCACACCGACCGTAAACACAAACAACACGACGGCCAACGCAGTAGTTTACTAGTCGATACGGCGAACGACTTATATACCGGCCGTATTATAACCAGAGGACACCTTCTTCACTCAGTATAATTTCTTCGACCAAACAATCAACACAGTACGAAGAATCGAAGAATAGAAGGACCGACTGAGCGAACATCCACAGGACGCGGCATAAAGAGAATACCGACGGAAAAGCCACCGGAGAGGAATCATCGTACAAACCCGTGAGCAACCCGTCCGGGCATCGCCATACTTACGTTTATACGAGATTGTGACGGCATAGAGTGGCCGAGACTTACCGGAGCAGACCCACGACGAACCTGACTCCTCGTACGAGACCGTGAGCAGCCCGTACCGACATCGCCGCACTTTCCTGTACGAGTCGACGCAGTGGCCAGCTCGCAAGGAGTGCGTCGATATTGACAACCAGCGCCTAGAAGACGTTTCCACGCACACACCTGCGAACGTGACTTGAGCCAGCATCGCCACACTCAGTTAGATTCATTCCAAAAGAGGGAGAACGCGAGGATGTCGGACAGAGGGACGTGTGGGACAGTGATACCGTAAACCTCAAGTGTTGACTTATTCATTAAATCAACGAAGCAAGCCGGAAGGCCACTGTTTCAGGGTATATACCCTATGCCTCTATATTATAATATATGTATATAATATGCATATAGCCACTCAAACGAATATTGTATTGCAGCAAATATAGCAATACAAGAGGACTGCAAATGACGAATTATTTTAATAGAATGTGCTTAAATAACTTTTCTTTTGGGACCTCCAAGAATTAAATCTAAATAGGTACGCTTATGCAGTTATTGAGGATATTAATTCTGTACGGGTACGTTTTGTCATATATTATATCTGTGGGTTAAGGATTACTGGATAGTAAAATTATTGATGATGATAATATTATTATAGGTTACATAAAAATACTTATACATATGTATTATAATATATTATATAAAATCCCCTTGAAAAATTATAGATGTCGACGGGTTTTTAATAACACGCATATAATCTATCTAATTCTGTTATAATAATATAGGTATATAGGTATACCTGTATTGAAACTATTATAGGTACCTATATATTTAATTAAATATTTATTTTTCATTGTTGATATCGCGTAATTATTATTAAACTCACAAGGATATCGTATGAATAATTGTCTATATAATAATACTTAAAATAGACGTATATTATGCGCGTGTATAATATTATATATGTATCCACAGAGAATATAAATTTTAACACGTCTAATTGATTAGTTAAATTGATTTAATAAAAGGTCACCCGGCAACGCCCTTCTGTCTCAACTGTCATTTCTAAAATGGTGCAAAATATCCTGAGTGGCGCTACTTACTTCCCCAACTTGTCTGAAAGTAATTATTTTAAATTCTAAACCAAACATAAAATATTTAATTACGGCTGCAGTGTTTTGTTTGTATTATTGTAAGTTGGTGGTAGCCATTAAATGCTGTAATTTTGTAAAAGTATTACAGCTTGAAAGCAAATTATTGTTAAACAGCTGCAGGCCGGTACAATGCGAACGTCAAACATATTAATATAATATACGTACTTCCGAAATTGCTAATGGATATTAAATTAATTATCGTTCCGTTTTAATTTCGTATTTTATAATTATTAATAATTATATGTTAGTATATAATATTAAGAATGAAAGTTGCTAAATTCGCTTGAAAATGGAACAGTAAATTATAATAATAATAATAATTAACACCAAAGCGTATATATTATATTCGTAAGTTTGCAAAAGTCACCTTGCAATAGTACTCATTTATTAACATCTCAATCAATTAATATTATAATATTATGTACCTATATCTACAATATTATATACCTATACCGGTATTTACTAACATGCATAATATGGCGTGTACAAAAATATGGGTTAGGTTACCTGATATGGGTTCTATACATTTACATCTAGAATAGACTCACAACAAAAATACTTGTAGAAATGGCATTTTGATAAACTGTAACAAATCGTATAACCTTTGATATAAATTAGAAAATGGTTGCATAAAAAATTTTTAAATAAATATATAATTCCCAAACAACTGATTGGCGCCACATTTCATTCATAAAATATATAAACCATAATAATGTCATCATTACACCTAACAATATTGTTGTGGTACACTTTCATTCTGATTGGTTTCCCGACAGAGCCTATCCCTGATCTACAACGATACTATACGTCATATATATTGTCTACCTACCTACGTATATATTATATTATGTATAACAGTGACTTGTCTATTATAAAATTTACTAACACTCGACTGTCACGGTAAATAACCGATCTCGTAAATACCCGTTAATAATTATTATTATTGTCTACCCCGCGCCTGCGCGATAACACTAATCGACAATCTTTCGATTCTTTCGGCATTGTAACATTGAATGAGAATCTAATCGAATTTTAATTTATTCATTGACACAAACCGTTCATGTGGAAGTTGCCGTTAGGTATAGGTATTGTATATAATATATAAATATTTAGGTATACCATCATACTTACTTACAGGCACAATTTCCCTCGTATACCTATACATATAATATTATAGTTGATAATAATATGTTAAACACACCTACCACATATTATATCATCGTATATTATACCTACCTATACGATTTTGAATTTACATAATATAATATAATATATAATTTATTAGAAAAATACATTTATCTATTATTTAAACTTAACGCTATTATACGACCTATTTGATTAATGTTTTTATGCAATTTTTAAAACGGAAAATCATATTTCATTGAAAAAACAACCTAAATAACTATAACGTATTATTATACTATCAGCGTTATATCTATATATATATTATATATATATATATATATTCCACCATCCCCCACCCGGGCATAGCAGATACCGACGGGTGTCCGTGCTTAAAAATTCTGCCAAACACAAACACTCACGTGTAAAAACACATCGTTCCAAACCCTACCACCACCACAATACAACCCTACAATGACAGCTAATGGCCATAGATGCCACGCTTAAGGATCAATAAAAAAAAATAAAAATAAAATATTATATACGTGTAAACAGTCAGAAATCTGATTCTAACGCGTCGATGTCAATATTATTGGTATACAGTATGTCAGTATCTAAAGTTGTGTGTTGATTTCACATATTTCATCGATAGTTAAATTAATAATTACCACCTATTCATTGATATGGTAAAACTCATAATGATTAGTGTTTAATAGCCAATAGGTAGTTACAATACCAGATGATGTTATAAGAATTTATGATAATCTCAGTTGGTACTGTTTCACTTGTTTGTACTTGATATTCTAACAAATAAAATAATATTGGAAAATAACTTAACTGTATACTATATTATAGTGTTAAAATATATCTCATAAAAGTAAAAACGAATAATGCAATTAGAAAAATCGTTCTGCTACTCGATAGAATCGACTTCAGTATCTACGTACCTATTCCTACCTATGAGTAAAGTTTCTATACATTTTTTTTTACTTAACATTACCTATGTGTATACTTGGTAGGCTAGAGTGTACATGTAGTAGTTTTACTATAGTCTCGCTATTGTTAAACTCTTTATCCACGTCTCCCTTAAACATTTATAAGATTAGGTGCGTATATTTTATTTTGTTTAAATTATAATATATACTATATCCACCATTGGATAATCGATATTTCTTTTAACTTACGGTCTTCGGATTTCGCAATAATTGAAATACGTAAGTACCTAATAAATACAGTATACAATCGAGTTTATTACGGGAAATAAAAATCTGATCATCTAAAACCTTCTAAAAGATCTTTATAAGTGTTTTGGTTTGAAAATCAATATAAGTGAACTATAATTATAAATGACACAGGCAGCATAAAAACTATAACTATATTATAATACTGTTCCGCACAAATACTAGCTATTTTCTTGTTCATATTATTCCATAGTGATGTGAATTCGTTATTCGTATATAGAGAAAGTTTTGTTTATTATTCAAATCAGATAACATTACAATAATGAATAATGATATATTATAGGTATATTAATAATTTATATTATAAAAATAATTATCGGGTACCAATATGCGCACCTTGATTCCCACCGGAATTGGAAACACAATATCCAAATTCCAATAACAAACGCCATACTTTGGTGAGATTTGTATTGTCATGTCCCACGTGTGAGAGACAACATAGATATAACAAATAATCTCCCTGTGAACTGCGAAGTTCTCATATGTAAAGTTATTATGCATATTGAGGAACTTTGTATTGCCTTTGTTATAATAACATTTAAAAAAAAAAAACGGGTAAGTGGATGTCGCTCTGCTGTACAGTAGGTTACAAGTGGGTCATTATATAATGGATTGTATTAAACTTGAATTCAATGATATTCTATTATAATATACGAAAAACGATTCTGAGCGGAGACGGTTTGTCAGTCTGGATATTTTATATTGTTATTAATAATGTAAGTTGAATTAATATATTATAATTTTTTATTCGTTTTTATGGTGATAAACAAAGCGTTATTAATTATAATTAAAATCATATTTTTAGCGGTTTTTCGTAATTTTTCAATGGTTTTTCCTGTGGCACTAAATAACTATTGATAAAATCGAAAAATGACCTCTTTAAAGTACCATCTTGATTCAATTTTCTAAAATATAATGTACTATATGTTGAAATCGAAGCAAAATATATAATACAAAATACAAAATCAATGGTTTTTCTTGTTCACTGTTAAGTATATTAAAAAAAGGTAGGTAATAACATATAACATATGTTATATATTTATATTTATAAAAAAAAAAAACTGTTCTGAGCCCAGTTGTGGGCGTATAAAATTACAATTATATAATATTATATATTATATGTAATAAATAAATAAAAAAAAAAAAAAAAAAAAATAACTTGGTAATTGTATTATAAATAATCATGCAGTGTTTAGTATAGTTTGTCAAGTAATAAATGTAGCGAATAATCAATCTTGGAATAGTTGGAAGTTAATTTAAAGGGCTGCGCGTAATTATATTTATAGATAATACATATTTTATTATATATTATATTATGTACCTATATACATTTATATGTTTGAAATTGTATAGTATATATGTACATATTATTATATTATCTACGGTCTGGACGGGAGACGTTAATGTGTTGGTGGATATTTGCACCGTCGACGATTCGCCAATTCGTTTTCGAAAAGGGGAGGACGGGCCGGGAAAATTACAACTCCTCCCGATGCTCATATTGTATATTATATATAATAATATATTATGTACAAATCTAACGGTGACTGCAAGCGCCGAGTCGTATATACACGGAAGCCTCGAATTTCCATATAATACATAATAATATATGTATACACACGTAATGCGTATACATAATGGTGGTTAGTATATACGCGGTAGTCGGTCGTAAATAATAACGCGCCGCATCCCTCGACCGACGGGTAGTCGTATTATACACATATATATTATACAACGTATGATACGATATTACGTAATTTCACGCACCCTTTCACACGAACCCGACCCCGACGCCGCGACCGCTGTAATATAATATATATTTTACCGCTACCGTGGTATATAATATAATATAGCGGCATAGCGCCGCCCCGCGCCGATGATCTGCTGTGCAGAGCGGGTTGCGGTAAAATAAATCGCAACCGACCGTAATATACGACGGGCGCGCATACAACACTCGCTGTGTATACGCGCGTGTCTCTATATTATAGTATTGTACATAAATATATATATAATATTATGACGTATAATAATAATAATTGTAATGCTTATATATATATATATATATGTGTGTGTGTGCGAGACGACGACGACGAGTAACGACCGAGTTGCGTATAATAATAATAATAAATAAAAGTACTAACGCCGCTACAATATACGTTATAATAATAATATATATATAATATTATTATACACGTTCCGAGTATAATATAATATATACTTGTATTTTTGCTATACGATTATTTTCGAGCGCACTAACCCGTGCGAATATAAATCAGAGACAACTTTTCTCTCTTTTTTTGTCGATTGGCGGAAGGGGCTGTAGGAGGGGAGGGGGTCTGGAAACTGGGATATATTAGTTTGACAAAACGTGGATGGGAGGGGGGGATTATAAAGAGGGATAAAAACGCACAAATGAAATACTATATATACATTATGTATTCTGTATAGAATATATTATATAGTATATATATACAGACGACGCTTGTGAGTCTCACTGTAATATTATAACGGCTGCAATGAAAAGAAAAAACCCATAAAATCTCGTTTCATATGATTATTCACATAAACAATATGCATAGTTATTTAAAATTCAGGGAAAATAAACTTATACTTTCAATACTCGTTAAGTTAAGTTTAAATTTAAAAGTTAAACGTTAAATATTGAAAAAAGTAACTATATTAACCAATTACTTAAAAATCAATTACATTTTTATTAAGGGTGTCGGTACTGGTGCGTTTTTTAGTACAAAAACATGTCTTACAGGAAAAACTCTCACGACATGTAGAATTGTCGGATT
>NC_042495.1:77631585-77639544 GCF_005508785.2 Acyrthosiphon pisum | reverse complement strand
ATGCATTTGAAAAATGTTAATATTTGCCCTTTTTTCAAACGTATTTTTCTACTATTATTCAAAGTAAAATAAAAATCGAGCTTTGATCCAGACCTGTAGAAACTTCTCATCTTTCAGATAAAAAAAAAATTAACGAAATCCGACAATTCTTCAGGGAGTGAGAGTTTTTCCCGTGAAGTCATTTTTGTTGATATAATACACCGTATCGACCCCGTCTAAATAAATATCGAGCTGTAGATTAGTAGAAAAGTATTATAATTAAGGCAATAACTAAAATATAAAACATAATTAGCATAGAAATTTCGAAAATTGGAAATACTGGCACCAACACCCTTAATCTGAGTATTTACAAAACGATAAGTGCTTCTGAAAAAAGTTTATACATACAATACACTAATAAAAAATATATAGTAAACATATTGCATATTAAAAGAGTAATTCTAAGAGAAAATATATCAATTGCTGCCATCCAATGATGGAGCCTACTGACAGATTATAATTATTAATTATTTAGGTTAATTTTTGATTAATACATTTTTTAAGGAATCAGCGTACCACACTATAACGTCTCTTTAAAGCTTAAACACTGAACTGAGTTATTTGGTAGAATTGTTATTTGTAAATTTTAATTTGATTTATTTGAGTGAGATTATAGTTCTCTAAACAAATGTATAAGTGTATATACATTTTTTTATGCATTATTTTGATCCCTATTGATATTGTTAAATAATTCAACAGTCTAGAAGGTATATTTACCGTACAAATAATAGGTATTACTTATAAATAATATTTACGATGATTTACTTTTTTTTTTAAAGTAATAATTTGTGCAAAACAAAATATATTTTTATATATGATAGGTTTATAACATTAAAAAAAATGAACTTAACGTACCTAACTATAAAAATATAAAATGAATGACTGATAAGTTCGACTGCATAATATAGTATCATTGGACAAATTTTAAAACACACATTTTAAAGTTAGTTTTAAAAAAAATATTCTTATGGTTATGTAACTAACTTTTTACTCATTAATGCAAAAGGCATTGATTATTAATTATATGTATTTTGTATGTATGCGGCACGCAGAATTTATTGATGAAATAATTAAATACATATTGGTATAATCACGAATTTATTCATTTTTGTGAAAACACGTGTAAATTTAGCTGTACTCATATAGTATAAATTAAAGCCCGAAATGATTGACGATATTACGAATTTAAAAATGAATATATTGTAATATATTATGTTTGCAGGCTCAAATCACGCCGTGCGACTGAGTTGGCCAGTAGACAATTTATTATTGACGGCGGACCAACCTTTGAAAACAAACGGAGACCACCAAATACATCTTTATGGCTATATGGGCTCCAATAATTTCACATAACATTCTACAGTAAAACGATAAATTAATCTTTAGGTACATACCTACACGTGGTTTTTAAATTATATAAAAAAATATATTTAGTTACGGGTAGAAAAAGGTACATAATGTTATTGGAATATTATTTAAGAAGATTAGTTTTCCTTATGCATTGAGAAAAATCTATAGTATATTACATGATGTACGCATTATACGTGTATCAATAATACATTTTAAGATGGAAGATGAATTAGTATAAAATATTAGTATAGATTTACTTAAGGTTTTGTCAAGTATATAAGTATAAAGATAGGCATTTAGGTGGAGATGCGCCAAAGACTTAATTTTAGGGTGGGTCAGGGTGTATTGTTGGTGCAACCAACATTACCATTTAATTTTAATAGTTACACTAATTGCGAGGACAATATTATGTATGTGCTCCAAATAATATTCAAATCGTCCAATGTACCTAGCTATATTGATAAAATATATTATAATGATTATTTAATTACCTGGTTAAAATTTATTTTTATATTTATAATGGATAAATAAACATATTACAATTTATTTATTTTAATTTTTTAATTTTAGTATCTTTAATCATAGTTATTTGGTGACTCTTTTATCCATGGTAAATATAATTAAATGTATAATCGAATCTGTTGATTCTAAATGAAGTATAAATCTAAAAAATAAATCAAATGTGTTTGATCTCTATATCAGCATTGAATCAATCATTAGTTGTTTTTTTTTACGCATTTGCCATGATCAAGCTTTTTTTCGGTATACATAATATGACTTTCACAATTTTTAAAATCTTTGGGAGTTGATGGCCTAATAGAAGAAAAAATGAATTTTAAAAAGGAAAAAACATTTTCATTTTTGTAAATAGCCGGATGAAATTTAAAAGTTGTCTACTTAAAAGTTCACACCTCCGAAAAAATAATCTGAAATGATACCTTAGATAGGCACAAAATGTCTCATGGTATCATGTCTCAACGCTACAACACATAAATAATACATATAATATGATGATGTACCTATATACTTCTCGTGTATGCAGCGCAACGAGCAAACGAAATAATAAAACTGGATTCAATAAAATATGAATAATGTGTAATAAAATTTAAACTTTTTCATTTTTTATGTTCCAAATAATATTACAGAAAACAGAACGAAATATACATATGATATTACCCATTCGTAGATATATGTGTATATTTCCACACACACGTACCTAGAAAATATATTATATGCATGTGTGTACAATAATAATATGTAGGATATATATATAGAATAACACAAGTGTGGTAAAAGTTTCAAAATTCCTCTATTAAATATTTAATCTCTGGATCGTGCACCTGCTCAGGTCGGTGATTAAATCATTTTATGTTTAACCCATAAACCTTTTACTAATCCACGTGCTTTGTCATATATATGAGCCGTGACACACGTTTATCCGAACGATTTCCACGCTCGGTATAACGAAACAGAATTTAATGTTTCAATATGTGGAGCTGCTAACCATATATTCTTTCACATTAAAACATTCTTCACTCGTAGAGTCGTTCGCGCTGAATTTATATAATGTATCCCATATTCTCATATAGGTACCTATTTATAAATACATGCATAATATATTATTATATACTATACTATAGTATAACTATAGTTATATACATTTTATATTACATACGTGTAAATACTAAACGCATATACTTGCCGTACCGACCAAAGGCGATGTATCTTCAGAAAAACGACTGGACCGAGAAACAGATAAATTATAATAATATTATAACGCCAGAATATGTGATTTTTTTCTGCGTATAGAAAGAGCTATTCAATTTTATCACGCTACAACAAAAAGTCATATTCTAAAACAATAATATATTATGAAACTATTAACTGCTGCAAATACGTTTTAATTATATATATGAAGAGAGGAATTGTATATTGCTGTTTTAACATATAAGTACTTAAGTACCTATATATTATGATATTTGAGATTTTCGTGTCCACCATCACGTGTTGGAGCAAATTATTTGCTCCAATCTTCAATATAGAGAGTGTTTTAACAAAAAAGTTATCAACATTTTTTAGACAAGATAAAATTGTAAGTTTGAAATTAAAATTTTGATTTAATTTGATATGTACTTTATTATATATACTATATCCCGATTCACACCTATACAATTTCAATTAATTTAATATAGGTAAATAATTAGATTAAAATGAATAACATTTTATATTTTAATATATTAAGCCTGCAGATGTACAAGTTAGATAATTAATTATAATTCTACTATGAAACAATGAGGCAAATTATTGAGTTGAAATAATCACTACTAAAGTAAACTATACTAATTACTAATAGTACTACAACAATAGTAGGTAACTTGAAATATCATTGGAAATAAAGGCTTGGGTCACATAATCTGCATACTCTGCAGAATCATTTGACTTTTGCGCCAAATATTTTTTATTAACATTTTATAGACATAACATGGAATTGAACATATATGAAACGATTGTTTCTAAGTCACAAAGGTTGTAAATTTAATTTAAATAATCATAAGTGGCTAAGCAATTAAAAATTTCGTAAATAAATTAGCACATTTTTTTATAGACATATTTTGAAGTTTAAATGTTGACAAAATTAATCAAAATAATCGATATTTAAACGAAAAATAAATTGTTTTCTTTAATTTAATTTTAATATAGGTACAATATATTATTTTAACTTATTTCTATTGCGTAGGCACTAGGCACACACAATAACTATTTGTAAGATGTATTTGTTTTATATTATATTACAAATAATCAAAACATTGACCAATAATCCATTTATAACCAACCACCGATATATTCGTATAATCGTATACGGTTACCTCCGCTATACTTCATAATATATAGCCATATAGGAACCTACGTCTAGGAGAGGAGCATAATATTACTTAGTGCTCTCCGCACTTTTCTTTCTGGATAAATAAGATGATAATAAAATAATATGCTATATGATTAGATATTATTTTAATAATGTTAATACTTAATATTACATGATTATGGGTTGTATAACTATAGTAACTACACACTATTTGACAAAATGCGAATTAATTCTTTGAAACTATATTTTTTATTATTAATTATTTCCTGTAAAAATATAGCGATAGATTACAAGTGTTACCTAGGCACCTATAACTGTATTATTACACATACATTTTTAGTAGATACAAAGATTTTATCGTCCACCATTACACCAATAAACGGATAAATGACTGTCGATTCCAAAACGTATCATTAAACATTTGTTTTAACCGAAAAAGTTTAAATTAGGTATAAAAAATTATATTACATATAATGCCAACACTTGTCGTGTATACGACGCATACGGAATATTGATGGCGAACACATAACACATAATATTATAAACTCGTATACCTAGTCATTATTTATGTAAAGGCCAAATATGGGCAGATGGTAAGACTGGTTAAAAAGTGTATCGCGCGTCCATATTATAATATTATAATCGTCGTCCTGTTCAGTTTGAATTTCCTATAAAAACGAAAAAACCCACTTGTAACCATATATTATACAACGCGGTATACAATACATATTAAACTAAACACGTTTAATTATTATATTTGTAAACTAAGGGATAATCTCTTGTACTGTATAAACTGTATGTGTAATGCGTGTATGCCTACACGTAGTATTAATTATTATTGTACTATTATTACCCCGCTCTACTGCAACGTTTAATTAAACACATTATTATAGGTACACACGTAGCACATTATAATATTATAATATTATAATATTGTATAGATGCGCTGCAGTCGAGTTGAAAATGAACCAAAAAATACGCATATTTAATACTACAGTGCAAGGTAGTGTACAATTATTATTTTCGTACCTGTGCATACCAAACAACACGTATTCAACACCTTAAAAATATTAATTGTAAAAATGATTACGGCGGATCCACACGAGTAAACAGTATATGGCAGAGTGTACTACGGAACATAATGTAATATTCATAATTTTGTAGGTGCTTATAACATTTATACATTTTTTATTATAATATAACGATGGTTGTATAAAAATACAATAGTAGGCACACATAATGAGTATGTGTCCGACACGTTGACATAGGCTATATATTATTACATAATATACACAACAATACACGACCAAGTCAAAAATTACGAACACGCGCGGATTACGCGGAGCTACCACGTCGCGGCGTATAATAATAATAATATAATACGTGTGTGATATATTTGTATTCAAAAGTGAAATGATTATTCGTTAAAGACGCCTTTATAAATGAGCAGTATATAAATATTCGGATAAAAACGTCACTTATAAGTTTCTACGACGATTGTCGTCTTCACGGCGGGATGTGTGTGCGCGTATAAGAATACCTAAAGTATACAATATATTATGTACCTACTGCACACATGTAGGTATATAATGTAATTGTGGGTATGATAATAATAATAATAATAATATTATTACCGTTACCAAGACGATAATCCCAACGAGCGGATTTATTATATTATATTTTTGTATAATATAGGTATATATAAGACGGCAAGGCGCAATAACGACGACGTGGTTTAATATACCTATAACCTCCTACACCAATATACATAGGTAGGTACCCATAATATTATTATGTAAGTGCGTATACATCGCAGCCGGCTGTGTGTATAATAATATTGTATACCATATAATCCTGTGCACAAATATTTGATTTACACGGTGGCGTATATACCTACGGCTTACCTATATAATATATATGATGCACAGTGTATATAATGCTTTCGAGTTTTTCGGGTATATAGAACAACAAACCCTCGACGAGATAATCACTGAAGATCGTGATTACAGGGTGCTGCAGTATCCACGATGTGGAAAACAAGTTTCGGCCTGCAAATCATTGGACGGTTGCGACCCTCGTACACACACGAGAATATCGTGTAAGTATATATAATATATATACAGTATACCCACACATTACCTATAATATAATATTATTTTGGTAGCGGTACTATCTCGATACGCGCGCGGCAAAATGTACGTCATATGCTGTGATATTATATATATATATATAGGCCGCTCTGGGGATGATGCTCCGGTTATATACATACGCGCGTACGCCTATAATAATATTATACCTAGGTATACAATATAATCTGTACCGCGGTAATTGCGCGCCGAGCCGGGTGTCAATATAATTACTACCCAAAAGGTGTTTGGATTTTTCGAACGGCGCCCCCGGCTGTTGGATCAAGTGGTGCTTGGGGAGGGGTGGAGGGGAGAAGCGCTTTTTTTCGTCCTGTTTACAAAATATTTATCCGTCATTACCGGTTCTCGTGTCTGCAGTGTGTGTGTGTGTGTGTGTAATTGCCCGTCGTACACACACACTCGCCACCTTATGTATGTATACAGGATTTACGTTTTTTTTTTTTTTGTTTTTTTGTTTCGTTTAATGTGCCGGTGTATTATTTGATCAGATCGGAAAATGGCCGCCGGTCAAAGCCGACACTAAAATAAAAGGACTCGGTCGCGGGCGCGCGCGCGAACACACTCACACAAACACACTTTGTGTACGGGTGTTGTAGCGCGGTCCTTCTTCTTTGCGTCCAGCTGCCGCCGCAACACGACTTCGGCACGCCCCTTATTCTTGTTACCGCGAGAGTCGGAGACCTGACTGTAAATAATATTATAAAGTGCGGCTGTATAATGTTATATACTTATAATATGTATATTTATATTTTAGGTATGTACCTATGCATTGCAATCCGTTCGGTGGGTAGAATATTCTAAAAATAGGTACGTACCTATATTATAATTTATATTATTATTATTATTTTGTGACTGTTTTTGCAGCCATCAGTCACCACTGATCCCGTGCACTTCGTTACCCGTTAAATGTACTAACTCTATATGACCCAAACTTTGTTCAGTCGGTTATTTAATGTTCGGTGTATGCAGGTGTTCAAAATGTATCTTAACTTTTCTGTTGCCCGGAATAAAAATTCTGATTCGCAGCAGTACATTATCAGGTAGACAATCTAACCTAATCTGAGGTAGATCGCGGACCCCGTGCTGTTTGTACGTAAGTGTATGATTTAACTCTAAAGTATCAAAGTTATACCAAGTTTGTTGTTAGTACGTACCTATATTATATTATTATTTCGTATCTGTTTTTGCAGCCATCGCCCATCATTCACCCTGCAGACTTCTTGTGACTTTTTATGTATGATAATACAATACATTTATTATTATAATCTTGTTTGTATATTGCATACTTACTTGGTTATTTAGTTACACAGCAGGTATAAATAAGTGTAATAATATACAAACATAATATATATACGCATGGATCCACTATTTTTGGGATGCGCACTTAAAATATGTATATTAATATTTAATATTGTGTTATGCATAGGCGTAATTTCAACTTTTGACTTGGGGGAGCTGTATATATTAAAGGCAAATAGACCATTGCAATATAGCATATTAAAATTGTATGTCCTAGGTTTTTTTTTGGGGGGAGGGGGGGGGGCTATGGCTATGTTTGGG
>NC_042495.1:77628891-77631535 GCF_005508785.2 Acyrthosiphon pisum | reverse complement strand
TGGCGTATGTTTGGGGGTGGGGGGGGCTTAGGGGGTGCTAATCCCCCCCCAAATTTGCGCCTATGGTGTTATGTATATTATGTATTACATGTCAGCGGTGGCTCGTGGTAAAATTCGATATTACATTGATATAAAATATAAGTAATCCCCCTCCTACATCCTCACAAAAATAATCATACAAAATCTTTCATAAAAAATAAGAACTTACCGACAGTGTAGACATTGACATATAATAAGAATATACTTGATGTAGGTATTTAAAGTATATTTAAAGCCATGGAAAATAGATGAATTTTTCTATAATTATGTACCTATCTTATATTATATTTTTATATTATTTATATACTTAAATAAGGTTTGATTTGTTAGTTACTAAATTGTAGTGTTATGTGTTTTTTAAACTGTTTTTCATTTCTATATGATATAATTATATAAAAATAAAATTTTTTAGATGTCAGACGTTCGCAGTTTATTTTCACTTTTATAATATAATGTATTAATATCATATATTATCTGTTATATAGGTACCTATATAAAATAAATGTAATTTCATTTCAATTTAAATATTACAGTTTATATAATATGTAATACTAATAATAATATATGCAACAATTGAACAATGTGAACAATGTAATATTATATAATAGGTATATATATATATAGGTATGAGATGATAAAAATATATTCAAAAACAATAATTCACTCAATCGTATTTATAGGTATACGACATTATCAATTCCATCCCCCGTATAAGTGGCTGTATATCATCAATATATTTTAACTTTTATACCAGCTATCTCGTATATAAAATCGATGTCTCATTATAAAATATTGTAGAATAATCATAGGTTTAATTCCTATATTATAATTTATAAGTACGTAGCTATACATAAATGTTGGCCTTAAACTACTTTAACAGATTAAGGCCGGGTTGCATAAACGTTCTGTTACGACTTACAGATCTGTAGGTGCGTTAATAGCTCTGTAAATAAAATTAGGTGTTGCTTGAACGCTCGGTAAAGTTACCGGCTCTGTAAATTATCGGCTATCGGACCTGTAAACTGCAGATAGGATTTTGCATTTGTAACTACTTACAGATCGGTAATATTATTAGAACGATAAGAATAACACATGGTTTATTATGGTTTAAATTATTTGGTAACCACGGTTATCAATTATTTAATATTTATTTATGCAACACTTGCATAGTTTACACAATCATTAAAACCTTACAGGGCCGGTAAATTAAAGAGCCGGTAATAAATGTACAGACTGTTGTTTATGCAACCCGGCCTAAGTAATCAGATCAATTTCTCTATGATCATTCACCACACAGAAGAGTGTCTAAAACTCGATCAAGAGATGGAGGATTAAAATTGTTTGGTGCGATAATTATACTCTTGATATGGATAGGACTCCACTTCCAAGCCACTCATTAAAAAACATTTGGGATTTTTTTTTCAGTTTTCTACGTTTTTATTCTATTTAATGCTAGGTAATTTAAAAAAAAAATAAAGAGGAGGATCTAACTCTTGCACAAACATTCCAAACATACGCAACTGGTATTAAGTTGAATACGAATGAGATTGTGAATATTGTGCTGCGGGTATAACTGAAAAGAAACTATTGGGTTTTCAATTTTATCTTCTCCCTATTTCATGACATTTACCCATTTACATCACGCATTTCTCATAAACTACGCAGCTAAATATATAAAATAAATTACACCACTATATTAGACTATTTGTAACAAATCAAATTAATTCATTATACAATAGCACTTCCCTTAATATTATATTATAATTAATATCTTAATATCGTAATACATAAATAAACAAAAAATACCTAATAAAAACAAAAATAAATAATTATATTTAATGAGGTATAGGTACTAATTTGAATTATTAAAACTTTTTTTAGTAATGATACTTATGTTTTACTATTTCATTCCTAATATTTTGTATATTAATTTTCCCAAAATGTCTTTATTTAAATCCATTAACATCCAAGCATCAACATTATCAAGTGATAAACAATTTCGTGGATTGGATTTTATATAACTTCCTACCTGTATACAATACAAAGTGAAGGTACACTTATATTTAAGCAGTATACTTATACTCACTATTTACACTATAGAGTGAGATATTACACTGTTATGATCGTTGTTAAATCAATATTATTAAAATAAAATATTTTTTCCATGTCCAATAATGGAAACAGGCAGCCTTTGAGCCACATAATATCCGCGGCCTCTGCGATTTCTCTGCGTTCTGATGGGCTAGTCCAACCCCGTCCGTAAGTACCCAATTAACTAGATTTTAAAATGCTATAAACATATCATAATATCCACATAATGTAATGTCTATTATTGCTGGACTTGTATTCGTTGTAGGTATAAAAACCTATAATATATTGCCTACATGCGGCTATATAAAATCTTGGTAGACAACTGTAATCGCTAGGGCGCGGATTTTTATGTAATAAAAAAGTCAAAATATGTAAATATTTATGTTGTTATTTTTGCCAAAATATGTATTAAAAATCATGAAATATTTAACAACAAAAAATGTGTATTTTTAATTAATTTTTAATCATCTAAAAAAAGTAATAAAGATATAGAATTCTGTTACATAACATATTT
>NC_042495.1:77619752-77628641 GCF_005508785.2 Acyrthosiphon pisum | reverse complement strand
ACATAAAAATCCGCGCCCTAGTAATCGCCAACTGTGTATAGCCAATTTAATTGCAGATATATATGGGTAAAGTATACGATATATTATGTACCAATTATGAATATATTATCATATGTTATATTGTTATTTATTTACTGTGTATATGCATTAGAAATACATTGGTCCATTACAATATTACAACGGCCCAAGAGGCCACTTACTGGATTGCAGGACCGTATCAGCCGCGATCTATAGTTTTGATCGAGTTGACGGCACGTCAATAGACAATTATACATTATTATTTATTATGAATCATTATTATTATTGTACTGTTATAAAGAAAAAAAAACAATTCGCTTTCCAATATTTACAATGTAGGTATATACATATTATTACATAATATATTATATCGAGTTAATCGATGAGCGTTATTTATATGATAGACGTCAATCGACCGCGTCGCGAGTACTAAATAACATATTATTATATGTATTATAAGTACATCGGGAGATGGATATATTATAATAATAATATCTATAGGTAGGTGCTATTATGATATAAGATTATAATATCTATACAGGCTGCCCCGATTGATGTTTGATTTACCTAAGTGTGCTATCTCAATAGAATACGTCAGGCGTGTACCTGCAGTATATACTGTATAGCAATAAGACGTGTCTAAAAATAATGTTTAAATAACGACTTGTATGTATATAACATAATATTATGTAGGACGACGTGTGCCTCTATAATATACGCATATTATATCTATACTTGTGTTCGAGCTGCTGTTGCGTTCTATCGTGAGCGTAATGCTTTCTGATGTGGTTGACAGGCTTTTTGCATATATTAAATTGGTCATCATATTTATTTTATGTATATTATAACATATTATGGTATGTGTGTAGGTATAGCTGTATATAGGTATATTATATTATTATACTATTAAACACATCATGGGCATGACTCGTCGTTGTTAATCGATGTATCAAACATTAGCTGTATAAATATAATTTAACATACTATAATGTGTGTAGGTATTCTATACACAATAAATACTCATTTTAAGTTATACATACATAATATATATACCTACTTAAAATACATTATGTATTTTTAACTGTTTTTTAACATGGTTCTTACATGCAATATATTATACATATATATTATTTCTAGTGTATTATACTCGGTGATGCCGTGCACACATGCAACATTATATAGGTAGAGAGAGGAGAAAGAAGACGTCATTATTATAGAAGTTTCAAGCTAATGGATTTCACGGGTAACGCTCGTATATACATAAAGGTACATTAAAAGAATATTCAAATAATTTTTGAAATCATTGTGTTATTTTAAGACCTCTCTTTCGACACTGCAGTAATGTGTCCCTCGGATCGAATAACAACACGTCATACTTGTACATCAAAAATGATATGCTATATGTATCTACATAAAATGATTTATCAATCCAAAACTTTTCTTATCGGATCGAAAACTAGAAAAACTACAAATTGTGGTGAATTTTAAACGTCCCATTCCGCTGTATATATTATATAATATGTGCTTTAATATATTGCATTATAATTTATAAATATTATACACGATGACAGAGACAAAAACGTGTTCTACAAACAATAATTGTAATCAACACATATTACATATTTTTAATAAATCAAACGTTAACGTGGAAATAAATAATTATATATGTATACATATGTGCGTACTTATATAATCAAATCATTTTAAATATAATACTAAATAAGTAGGTATCTAAGTATATGTCTATAATACTATTTATAAATGTTTTTCTAAAAGTGCATACGACTTTTATAGTAATTATTTATATTACACCAGCATAACATGAAGTAAGTGAGTAGTTACAGCGCAAGTAATTCTTAAATTATCACCGTTCTTAAATTTGCCCTAATATTTTAGTTATGAAATTCATAATTGCTATAATGATAATATTATCTATCATCTAACAATGTCCACATACAGACTTTGCCACAGATTTCGTAAATAGTACGATGAACTCATCAACTACAGTAAGAATGCAATCATTTATTAGATTTAAACAATTAATGCACGAAATAATGAAAAAAAAAATACATATTATAATAGGTACACCTGAATCAAAAACAATACAAATTAAATGACTCAGTTTTTCAGAGAACTATTATTTTTTTCGGCGGTGTGCATTGTGCGAGATAATCGCGAAATCATGTACCGTGTATTATTACAATGTGTGGTGTTGTGTAGATCGTAATCGGTGTCATCGTGTATAATGTTATTCTATTTGATTTTTAAATTTGTTAATTGCAAAATGATGAAAGAATTTAGAACAATGAATATATTATAACACATTATTATTCATGAACAAGTGCTAATATATTTTTCATATTATACTATATTAATATTAATTTTAATTTTTAATACAATTTTGTTTTGTTTAAAAGGGTATAATAATATTAATTGTTAATTATTTTATTATTACTATATACACTTTTAATATTATACATACTTTAATAATTGTTTATTTACAATTGATATACGTTATTTATTATTGAGTAGGTACACAAAAAATATAATATTAAATATCTGTTTTAACAAAATGTAATGAAGTAAATTCAAAAATACCAATCAAGACTAAAAACATTATAAATGTATAGTCATTACAAAAGTACTAAAACAATCATTCATTTTAAATCGAATAATTATTCGTTGTTTATGCGTGAAATATATTTTTTTTGTTTTTTTTTTTTATTTTGAAGTAGGTAATCGAGCATTCAATATTCAATCCAACGCTATTGCCTGTTACTGATATTCAATGCCATTTAGACGAAAAAACCTACTCCACATCAAATTTGAAGGTGCAAGGTGATTGGGAATTATTTTTACAATCGTGTATTTATGCAAAACACGTACCTATATCTAAAAAACTATCATAGGTACATATAATAGGTACATTTAATTTGTCCTCTGATGAATTGTTTATCGTGCATTCAAATATGTATGATATCTAATGAAATATTGCATACTATAAATACATATTTACGCATTTGATACAAGACTTATAGACTATATTATAAAACAAATAAAAATACTACATTAACTGTTTGATGATATTATGTATAAATACGTTTATGACAACATTTCCAGAGAGATTGATGTGTTTGATACTTTTTTGAACGTTTATAAATGAGTATTATACTCAACCCCTTAATAAAAAAAAAATATGTAACGAAAGAAAAAACAGTACTATATATTATATTAAATTTGTACCACGAAGCAACGTGTGTGTGTGTGTGTGTGATGTGCACCGCGAACACGGTCGCATTGTACGCTACAATCGGACGAAAACGATACAATAATATATATTATATTGCTTTTTTGTTTAAATTCTCTCATTGTTTATATTTATATGGAACCCGGAGCCGTGCATAATCGGTCCCCTAACATTCCCGAAACGAAAAACGTATTGGATAATAATAATAATACGCGTCCGGGGACCAAAACAAATCGAAATGGAATGAGCATAGAAGAGAACACACCACACCACAGCAGTCACACGGCGACTTTTTTATTTCTCACTCGTGCAGTGTCTGTGTGTATCTGTGTGTTTCGATCGCGTGTAATCAGAGTTGTAATACACACAGACAACAAAGCCCCGTACAATAGTAATAATAATAAAAATGATAATAAATACGATTCGGTATACACAGTAGCCCTCTCGCGCACGTACAAATATATTATATTATTATTATTATATATATATAATAGTGTATAATGTATGTATACGGAACGGGCGGCAGGAGAGAAGACGTTATCCAGATGGGTGTCACACACACACACACACACACACACACACACACACACACACACAAATACGTGTATAATGTACGACCCTCCTTTACACACAAGTCGTATTATATAATGTGTATGCGATTCGATTCCCGCCGTCACACATATGTGTCGGGTGAACTTATTGCTCGCGGCGCGGCGGCGGCGGCAAGTCATTGTCATTCGTGTATATACGCTACGTGTTTGTTGGTGTCTGTGTATGTGTGTTTGTGTTCGTGTGCGCGCACCGGGGATGGGACCGGAGATAAACGAATTGGTCACGCGCGCGGTATACCCCGGTCGCTGTATCCGCCGCGTGCAGGACAAAAACCGCGCCCGGGCGTGTGTTGTCATTGGCTGATTCGCCACGACACATATAGTTCAATATTTACAATGTCTCTCGTCCTATTATTACACGAGAAGTATATATGCGCAGTCCACTGCTCTGCCCTCGTCCGCCTCTGTGGTAGGTATAATAATAAATAGTTGTACATACATAGGTACGCGCATGTCGGTGTGTGTGTGTGCGCGTCTAAAATCGACGGTTAAGAAACCGTCCCAAGGTCTCCGTGTGTAAGATCGGCGACAGGTACAATAAACCTCCAAATCCCCCCTGCACGGTCACCACAGATCGGTCGTCACGATTTGTCATACCTACCTCAGCTGCGCAGTAGTATTATACGCGACAGTATATATATATATATACCTAATATAATATTATACATAATACATAATATAATATTATGTGTATAGCGAAATCGCATTGTATTATTCGCATCTACCATGTATAATAAAATACACTATTGTGTGCATTGTATATACCTATACGACACTGCTATTACTCGAACACGCGCACGCGCGCGCCTATATAAGTCAGTGATCCAGAAAGAGGGGTCGGGGGGCGGGGGGGTAACCACCGTGCGATTCGCACGAGCATTACTGCAGTTGTATGCACTATTATATATAAATATAAGATAAATATATGTGATATATGTACATATATATATATACAGAGTGATAATTTTGTAACGATTGTAACAGAAAACACTCATAATAATTATTAACGTTTTTGAATATTATATGTCTTTTACATAATTTGAAGTTATTATAGGTACAAAACAACATTTTTGAAGAAAAAGTTTTATTATTTTCATTATTATAATTTTACATTTGTTTAGTTTTTTATTTATTCAATTTACGCATCATTTTTTGAAGTTTGAACCATAATATATATTTGAGAATTATTTCGACGTATTTGAGGTTTAGATGAGCGGATTTGTATGGATAAATTTTTGGTGAGGCATGGAGTAATGAGCTTGGACTATACGGACACGGTATATCTCTGTGCCACACTATGTCATCTAAAATTTTAAAAACGTTATAACTTATGTATTTTGTCCTAGAGGTGTATTTACGATTTTATGGCGCCCATTTTTTTCTAAAAGTTTCTTTTTACTCACTGTCACCAAAAAACCTTTTAAGCCTCTAATTAGAAAATTTAATTTTTCTTCGTTAGTGATACCCAAAAATGTATATTTTTCCCCTTATTGCGCTAATTTAGAGAACATTAATTTTACCACTTTATTGATTCCTAATAAAAAAAATGTCAATCTTTATAAGTAAATAAAACAAGTTATAATTTTAGATTTTATCCTTTTTTTTCTAAATTGTACATATATGACTGTATAATAAAATACATTATATTATATAGGTATATAAATATATTAAGAAATGTAAAGGACATAATAAGAAAAGAAGAATTAAATCAGATTGGTAAATAACGATTATATTTTACGATATAAAAGAGCTGCAATAATCTGTAGAGCAGATTTTTCAATGACATCTATATACCTACCTATCTCAGAGAACTGGCGATTCAATAGTCGCAGAACTGCCAATGAGTTAAGTCTATCGTCACCCATAGTTGATCTTAAGTACGATTTTATTCTTTTTGTGTACTAAAAGATGGTTTTGCAGAACAATTTGATACTGGATACCATAAATACACACGTAATCCTATTTCAATATACGGATACAAACTAGAGCTATTACGATATTAACTATTTTATTTAAATTCAAAACAGTTATCGTCAAATTATTCTCTTGTAACCTAGATAAATGACCACAAAAATGTATACATTCATTAGGGAATGATGAACCAAGGTCCTGTGGATATTCTTGTTGCAATTGTATAAATGTTCACTTACCTTTTGTTAGTTAGATTAAATAAAAACCAAATTTTATATTAACTGTTCAATAAGCATTTTTCCTTTTGTTTAGTTCTGTAATAGTAATCTAAATAACTGTAAAAGTGTTTATTCTAAATGAATCGCTTTGTTGTAATAATGTAATGTTGGATTATCTAGATGTGGCTCTCCCTATATATAAGGCATTATATATATATTTTTTATTTCTTATTCAATTTAGAGTAGCTGAACATGTTATCATCAGCATATTTTTAAGAAAAACTTAATGTACTAAACAAAAGTGCTTATCCTTAGAGTAGATATTATTCAAATATCATAAAACTGTTTATAGGTTATACTTGATATTTCTATTGTATTAGGCAAAGTAGAACAATGGTGTTTTCAAATGCGATAGATATAATATACACTGCAGCATAATAATTATACATCGGAATAGAACATTTGGTCATCAGGCATCGTGAGTAAAATTGATCGTATAATTTTACCCAGTTTGAGAATATTACCTAAGTCTATATAATATTTGCTTTTATGTTTTCGTATACGTATACTGCAGAAGTACTTATTATTTGATCCAATTCTAAAGATTTTAGGTAGGTACGCACAACAAAAATACACAAATAAATTCGCCTAGACGATCGGATAATTTCTTAATATCCAATTCGTATAATATGTATTTTACAAAAGCAAAAGTTGAGTTATTTTACCAAATATAAAGACCCTGGTTTATATTAGCTGACTACCCAAGTGGATAACTATATACATTACATTTATGTACATACTATATATAAAACCACGCGATGGTATTATTCGATGATCGATATTACAATCAGTTGTCTTCGTATTTACTAATTTTGTTCGTGATAATACGAGTGAATTTACTATTTTTATACTCCGACAGGTACGAGGTGGCCGGTGGGGTGGATACTAGTGATCTTTCGAAGTCGAAGCTTTATAATTCGAGAGTCCCAGAATAATTTAAACAAAATCTGAAATATTATTAACTCATCTGCGAACACAAAACATGTACGCGTATTCTATGATGGTGGTTAATGTGTGTGTTGTGCCGAGTATAACTTCTGAATGTACCTACTCTGAAGTTTTTATGGGTTATTTGTTTTTGAGTTTTTGTGCAAGCTCATTCAATTTTGTCGTGGAAAAAATTACCATGAATCATGATATATTTTTACTAGAGCGCATATTATAATCCCAGACGAAGAAATTTGTTTACAGTTTTTAAAATCTATAGACGACATAATTAATAGTTTATTTCTATAGGTACTCAACAATGTAAAACTATATTATTATATTTTAAATATAATATACTATATAAACCTATGCCTCTAATAATATTATGAAATACTAATGTAGATATTATAGTTGGTACCATATTATGATTTATATAAAAGTAATATTATTCGAATTTCATCATATAATATAATTACGTACTAAACATAATATATAGACAGCTGTTATAAGTACCGAAAAAATAAATACATAGGAATTTTTAAATCAACTTCATTAATTTGAAAATATTATGCAATTTTTGTTTTTCATGTGGAAATGATAATATATATCTATCGAACAATCGCTTCAATTCTATTGCCCCGTATAGCTTGTCTTCGACGTATTGACATGCGCAATATATATTCATATATTATATTATGTGTATAATAATTGTATATACACATTGTACCACGTTAATTCACCATATTTGTATTGTATTAACAACATAATATATAGCATAACTATATGTACATAATATACATTGTGTTTATATACCTATTATTATGTAGGTATAGGTACCTATATAAAATCCAACCAATAATAATACTATTTAATATAGTCACATTGCTCAGTTTCTGTTTAGACTCATGGGAAATATTACCATTGTGCGTATGATATTGACCATGGCAATTTCCATGACGCCATAACTATCGCGTAAATGGGTATAATAATAATACCATATTATATATAGGTAAAGAGTAAAGACGGTTTGAATTTCAAGTCAACATTGTAACAAACGCGAAATCGCACTAAAAACATTTTATATCTATCTTATTACAAACAATATTATACGGTGTTTACAGATTTATTATAATAGTCAACGATCAATAATTTCCAATGTACCAACGTCTAACAAAAAATTGTTCTACTAACACAATCACATAAAAATCAATGTTAATAATGTCTTATTTACGTCAAATTATCTATAAATATACAGTTATACCTACACAAGTCCGGTAAACCCAATAATTGTGTTCTCTTTGTACAGACCCATAAGCCTACTTGCAGTATAGGTAAAATAAAAATAATAAATAAAATATATATTTTATATACTGATTTCATATTATATCATCACTTAACGTTGTCATCAGTGTCTTTAATTATGTTTGTCAGAAAATGTACCTACCTACTGTAAAAGCAGACGAGATATACATATATTGCCGTACCAAAATAAAGTTAAGCTCGGGTAAGATTTAAATTATATGCCCCTAAATATGGTGTTCATTTGGCAGGTCACCACCCTGTTCAATCTCGGCACAAGTGGGGTACTATGATTAGAAGTGGGCTATATATTATGTGTAATATATGTATAATAATACATATACCACTGATTGGTACATGATTTTCGCATTTGTGTCTATTTGTACGAACGTGAATACCTAAATTATATGAACAAAACCGCCCTAATATAATATTATGTATAGAAAACGAGATATATATATATTTTTGAACAATTAATTTTAAAAACACATATTTAAACAGATTAGGGATATCTATAGTAGCTGCGTTACAATAATAATACAATTAACGGTAACCCATTTTAACTATCAATATTTAGTTATAATATACTGTAATAATG
>NC_042495.1:77617213-77619702 GCF_005508785.2 Acyrthosiphon pisum | reverse complement strand
ATAATGAATTAATCATTAAATCGTATAATATGGCAAGAGTTTATCTATAAAATATGCATACTTATATTCATATATATTGCGTAGGTATACATATCTAATAGAAAGTAAATAGATAGCCAAGGCCTGAATCTCAATTCAAAATAAAACTCTAAAGCGAAATACCCACAACAAAATATTGTGAGTGGGTAGACTTGTTTCTATTATTGGTAAGTTAGTTAATTACGTATTTAATTAAAAATATTATATTTTAGATCCTGAGTGAAGCGATAAATCTATTGATTTTACAGTTATGTGTATGGCCGTATAAATGTGATAATTACCTTACGTACTGTACAAACACTATTATAGTATTGAGATGTAATACAATCATAGAGAATACATGCATTTTTTAACACTATATATTTTAATATTATGTGCCTCCATATTGTGCCTATTGCGAAATTATATGCTGTCAAATTATTTTTGAAATGCAACAAATGTTGTCAATTTATCATACATAATGTATATATTACTGGGGTACGTGCGTGCGTGACATATATATGATGCACAATTGTTGTGTGGGAACAAATAAAAGTAAAACTTCTAGAGGAAAAAAAAACAGACCATATACTAATAATAATGGCTGCAAGCGCAAGAGAGGGGCTTGTGGAACTAATGGCCTCTCCTCTCCAGTCCCTCTGCAACGTCGATGAGTGTATAGTATTTTCGCTTTTAGTAGATTTTCGAGAAAGGAATCAACGCCCCGTGACCACCCGGTATAATGCAAACATTGTATTTTAGCAAAGTCGTAAAAACGCATTGAGTGTAATAATACATATAGGTATTATATGGATATGCATTCCCACCCGATGCAGAAACAACGGAATAGGTTTGGTTTGCACATATAGGTACGTCTTAGAAATAATAAAAAGTTTTTGTTCAAGTTTCATAGCTATATTATATTATTGTTAGGCATAGTGTCATATTTATATAATATGACGTTATAGCTATATAACAGATTTGATTTATGTTGTATGGTGTTATTATATTATATGGTATTATTTCCTGGCACTGCAGTGAAGATAAACCAATCTCAGATCGTTGAGTGATTTTACTTAACCAATATTGAATATAATAATAAATTAATAATACGTCAATACTTCATTAAATGTAATGCCAATAGAAAAATAATTATAATAATAACAGTCTTAACTCCGCTCCATGTCTCTCAGCCATATTGGCTCAAAATTATTCAAATTATCGTCTGTGGTTTCGATTCGATCTGTTCGATTAATTTAAATACTAAAGCTAAGCTGAGCTTGTACGTTCGTTATATAAACAATAAATACAAATTCACATTTTTTCGATGGAATAAATTAAAAAAATTACAAGCTCACCACTTAATTACTTTTTAATTTTAGTGTGCATTGAGCTTTTTGTTTTATCTACTATTCATTGGCGCAACTAAGGATATGCTGAGGGGATTTGTGCACTTCCCAGTTTAAAATGTGCACCCCCCAAAAATAAAAGACTATTTCCATTATAATATATTACTTCAATGTATTCGATGTATATGATGACTATACAGAGTCGTGTAAGTTTCCACACCACCTATATGATTGTTAAATGACATTATATCACATAATCGTCCATGCTGTTTAAAAGCATGAGGTATTACACGAGGCTCGTTTTTTTTTATTGTGGTGTCCCACGTAGGCCTATAATCCACATCGCAAGCGAGAACACATCGCCGATCGACTAACACTAATATTGTGAGTTACATAGATCGGTACAGCGAAACTACACTACTCTTGTATAACATTTTTCGTTATTTATACATCGATAAAACATATTTTAATATAAATAAATAAATAAAT
The DNA here is from genome assembly GCF_005508785.2 of Acyrthosiphon pisum. NCBI lineage: Eukaryota > Metazoa > Arthropoda > Insecta > Hemiptera > Aphididae > Acyrthosiphon > Acyrthosiphon pisum. The sequence continues at coordinate 77,617,846 of NC_042495.1, read as the reverse complement.
ATCGAATTTAACGTTGAATAGGTTCCAATATCAAATTTTTAATTTTGTCGCAATACGGCATTCGTACATTTTTGACTTACTAAAAGCGTTGAATTTTAGTGGGATTTCTATTTGCAACATAACATTATAGTTCCAAGAGGAGTAAAAATATAGTAATTTTAAATTATTTGGATGATATCCCCCGATCCTTATTTAAAATTCAACTAATTATAATGACTATAACTATATTATTATTACTATTATTATTAAATTTATCATTGAGATTATCTCTTATACGCAGGATAGCCGTTTATTTGATCTCGACCAAACTTGGCACGGTGATAGTGTGGACATCGCTGAGTGCCAACAAGTGGTTTTGATCGATGTCCTAACCTACCGTCGACGCATACTCACCGAAAAACTAAATTTTGATACCTTAATTTTGTTTCCGTAGAAACATAGATCCGCCATAAATCAATAAATAAATAAATAAATCAATAAATTAATAAATACTAAAAACGATGTTGTTCTTCCGTGATATAATTTGTTATTTTGGTTTGTCAATTGTAATATTTAAGAAAACGTATTAATATAAATGTTTGAGAGTTATATTTGAGAATAAAAACGCTTCCTCGAACAAAAGCATGACGTCCC
>NC_042495.1:77613589-77615209 GCF_005508785.2 Acyrthosiphon pisum | reverse complement strand
TAATTGCATCATTGTGATGTGCGTGCGTCTATGAATCTAAAAAGTGTAATTGTTTTATGTGAAAATAAAAGGAACTTATACTTTACGAACTAAAAGAAATTTTAAAAGTCAAAAAGAAAATAGGAAAACTTTTAAAAAAATAAAAATTATAACAGTCAGAAAAAATTAAATATTATTAACGAAAGTAAAAAAGGTGGGGAAGTGGATGTCACTCTGCTGTACAGTAGATTACAAGTGGGTCACTGTATAATGGATAGTATTAAATTTGAATTCAATGATATAATATCACTGTATAAGAAAAACGATTCTGAGCGGAGACGGTTTGTCAGTCTAGATATTAGACATACATATTATAGGTATACTTATCTATAGTATTATTAATAATTTTCAAATTAATCATATCACAATATCCATTAGGTAACGCGTTATACATCAACAACAAACCGTGGTACTATCATAGATATATAATAGTATACTTTAGAAGTTTCAAGTACCCACAGTTATCCTAGGTTTTTAATATGTAATTTCGTCCAAATTTGTACTTAAAATGACTATAAAAATAAACTGCGTAAATGTATTTTTTAGATTTTTTGGTAACAGAATTAATTACTTACGTGGAATCTTGTTTTAAATTTTCAATTCTTAGATACAAAAATTGAACATTTTATAAATTTTTAACTACAAAATAATTTTTCAAATTAAAATTTGATAAATTTTGTCAAAATTTGATCTTTAAATGCTTATAAAAAAAAATTGTGCCTATGTATTTTTAATATTTTTCAACTGATATTGTAACAATATAGTCAGGAGCTTTGTATTAAATTTTTACACTTTTTTGGCCCAACAGATAAAACTTTATTGATATTTATAGAAAAAAAAAACTAAACAAATTGAAAACTGACAGTGTCCGTAAACAGCTCAAAAAGAGTCAAAATATATTGAAAATGTTATGGTGTATAAAAAATTAAAAAATTAAAATATAAATATTCAGTGAAATTTTCAAGTTTCTACAGTCACTCGTTTTTTAATTACAACAAAATAAGAAAATCGTTACGTAAGAAATCGAGTGAATATCAAATGTTGTAAAAATATGAATTTCAAACGCTCGTAAAAATTTAATTTGACTTTTTTATAGACATTTTTTTTTTGATAAAGATAGACAATATTATGAGGAATCTTGTATTACATTTTCAAATTTTAGATTTATAAAGAAAAATTTTTACGAATTCTTAACTCAAAATAATTAAGTAATTTTTGTGATCTTTCCATATTTTGTCAATTTTTGAACTTTAAATGCTTATAAAAAAAAACTGTGACTAAGGATTTTTAATATTTTTCATCTGCCTTTGAAACAATATACTTGGAGCCTTCTATTAAATTTTCAAGCTTTTTTAATCAACAAATAAAATTTAATTGATATTTTTAGAAAAAAAACTAAAAAAAAATGGAAAATGAAAATGTCTCTAATACTAGTCAAAATAAATTAAAATATGAAAATGTTATCGTGTATAGAAAATGGAAATATAAACAACCATTGAAAATTTCATGTATCTACGTCATTTGTTTTAAAGTTACACCAAAGACCAAATTCAATTTTGTGAAAAATCGATTTTGCGTAAA
>NC_042495.1:77516182-77613489 GCF_005508785.2 Acyrthosiphon pisum | reverse complement strand
AATTCTTGTACTATATAGTACTATACATACAATGGAATTGACTAAAATTACAATTCGAAGTGTATTAATATATTATAATGAAAGTTTTCTTATCAATCATTTTTTTTAAATAAAAATCATGTCACTATTGCCCACTGTTGCCAATTGGGTACAAACCCTTAAATTGTAAAAATGGGTAAATTACAATTAAAATTAATTTTTTTAGTCATTTTTCCCAAATTCAGCATCAAATTCTCTTAAAAAAATATTTATTATTTTTTTTTAATACAAAATATCATTGCAGTGTAGGGTTAATATTATAATTCATAGAAATCTATTATTATGGTACAATACTGCGATGGATAACCGCGAGTGATGTTAACATTTAAACGTTTTTAGTTAAAAATGAAAAATTAGCCATATCCCTTTTCAGTATAATTTCCGAACCGCAGCTTATATGTGGAAATTATATTTATGATATAATACTAATGCATATTAATATTATGTCATAACTAATACCTAATATATAGTAATATGACGTGCATATAGGACATAAGATCAACGCGTATATTATTATGTACGCAATATTTTCAAAACGACGTCTGTCGATCCCGACGATACATATAATACGCGTATATAGTGTATGGATATAATCATTTTGCAAATCGACGTTATTATTTTCTTCATATTATGCGTACCCATATAATAATATGATACTCGTGTATTATGTACAGCGTTGATGTTGATGCGGAGGAGCGGAAAACACGACCATTATTATAAAGGGGTACACATTCGCGTCTTCTCCACAGCTGCGGTGCCGTGAAATCGTATTATTTTTCAATTGCACGAATGTCTCTCCCACTTGCCCCCGGGGGGAGCGTTATTACAATACCTTTGTGTAAATGGCGGCGGCGGCATAAAAACGGTCGCGCCATATGTATGTACATATATACATATAATATATATTAATGTATCTGTCTCATTCCGTTCGCGTCGTAAAAAATCACAACGTAATTACCACCAACGCCGCCGCCGCGTATAAGGCCACAAACCGTTTAACCGAGCATAATATGAATTATAGTTGTACATATAAGTACATTTAATATACTTTTTTTTCGTATACTATTATTCATATATATATGATATGATGTGTGTGTGTGTGTGTGTGTAATATCTCTCGTCCGTCTGTCATTCGGTCTTAATGGGTCTCTGCTCCCGTCCGTCGTCGTTGCGCGCGCGTATATATTATATACAGAGTGGTGTGCGCAGACTTAGACTACTGCAGGCTATATACAACATATTATATGTAGTTATATATATATATATATATATAGGTATATACATATAATATTACATATATACATACATGCGATTATTACGTATGTAAGTGTAAAACTGAACGTGATAATAAATCGGACAACCCCGTGTAATTACACTGGGAACGGCGCGCGCCTATACACATCACGAACATTGAACATCGCCGCCACACCACAACAGTGCAGTACGCGTATACATAATGTGACGTAGGGATTGCTGCCGCGACGATAATTGTTTTTTTGTGCTCACATTGACAAGTACAAATAGGCTAGGTAATAATAATAAAAACGCAATAATTGTTTTTTTTTTTTCGTCCGTTTTTTCCTTTTCCAGTCCGCCGCCGCAGGAGCCGACAGATTATATATTATATAGGTATTATTATGTAGGTAGGTGTAGGTAAAAAAAAGCGTTTTTCTCCTTAAAACAATTTTTTTCCCTCTTATTTTCAGAAACAATGTAAAACGATTATAGATGCCAATATTATTTGAGTACACCTATACATACGACATACGTACCTGTAGTACAGTTTTTCTCATGTCAATGTTAAATATAATGCATAATCTACCAGATACAAGTACTCGAATTATATACGGTAGGTATCTATAACGTGTGTAGCAGATCACATAATATTATGTGTGAAATCGTTACACACTATACACTAAGAATAAAAAACAATAAAAATGGTTATTGATAAATGATAATATAAATGGTTGCCATTGATTATTCGGGCATATCTGCAGATATTAAATTGTCGCGCTTAATTATGGTCTCGAATAAAAAAACTATATTTTAAAACCTAATGTATGTGTGTAACTTATACACTCAAAAACTACTCAATTGAATTTGAATGTAAATTTTGTAATATAAAGATTTAAATTATATCAATACTTTTTCTTACATATATTTGTTTTATCAAAATAGAATACATGGTATTAACATTGATTCAATATCTAAATAGAAATAACCATTAATGCGACATATACATTATTTACAGACAACGACTATTATAGTCTATAGTCTACACTCTACAGTTAGAATAACGAAAAATAACAAAAGCACTTGTTTAATACCATATACCTAGTAGGTAAGTACGTATTATTATTTAGATAATTCTTTAGCATCTGGAACATTGTTAAACAATTGCTTATTATTATTTATTATACCTATATTAATATTTTACATTATAGTAATACTAAAAATATAAAAATAATGGTTTTGAATGATTGTTATATACCTATATATATATAATATTTTATTACTTTTACAGCGTAGATAGTTTATAACTTATAAGTTATGTGTAATGATATTTCTTTTATCAGTTACTTATTTGTTGGTCACAAGATTTGTCCTTATGACAGATGAAGTAGTAAATAATTATAATCAGCATAAATAATAATTCTGTAAATACATGAAAAAAAAAAAAAATAAACATATATTTATTATTATTTAAATTGTTGGTTAACTGTAAAACTAATGCAGGTACCCATTTATTTATGGTGAATTTGAAACTATGGATAGATGTTTTCGGACAAATATTAAGTTACCTATACTAATATTGTTGTAAAATAACATTTATACTATATAATTTAAAGAAATATGATTATCGTCACATCGCGTGAACAGTGAACACTGATGATGCGGCGGGAACAAAGATCGATGATAGAAACTATAGAAAGTTGTTCAATAAATATTTTTTTTCTGTTTTTCACGGTTATTTAGAGATAGTGGATTGTATTAATAATACCTAATTTTCCCAAAATTATATACTATTAAAAGTAGTGGAGAGGGACCTTTTATATAGGAATACATTTACCACTGCAGTGTGGCAATAAAAAAAACAAATGTTCATTACCACACGAGTACAAAATATATAAGTATTAATTAATTAAATTTAACATGATAGATAGTAAAATAATTAAGAGCATGGGTATTTTAAACTTAAAACTTGGCTCATGAAGTGTAATAATTATAGCCCAGATTTATATTCTCTACGCCTAAAATATTATACTACCTAATATTCTTTATAAAATCTACCAATCTAATATTCTCTGAAAAAATTAGAAAAATGTATAAAAAATAATCAATGAACTTCAATATTAAGGTATAACCCTTGTGAACTTGGCAGTGCAAGAATAGCAGTCAACTTTTAAAACAGACTAACAAATTTGTTGGAGACTAACACGTTAGGTAAATTAAATTATTTTTTTATTTAAATATTTCAATTTCTTTATAATATTTATATACTTTAATATGCGAAATTATTATTTTTATTATTTACATTAATATTATATTTCTACAAAAACACTCGCTAAGTATACTTACTTATAAAAAAAAAACGGCTCTAAAAGTTGTGATATAATTTTATAGCTAAGTCTTTGAATTATGGATAATATAATTTATGTTAAAAATTAAAATAGTTTGCTGAATAATTGAACTTATTACTTAGATTGTCGACTTTAATGAGTTTAAAACACTTGATAAGTAATACGACACTACTTATTTCAATGATAGTAAAGTAGACAGTAGACTATAGTATTATTATGTAATCATTACGCTACAGTATTTTTAAATTATTAACTTAAATTGCCAAGCTAAGTTCGATTATTTAGCAGACTGTTTTAACATAAATGATATCTATAATTCAAAGACTCAGCTATAAATCACAACTTTTAGAGCCATTTTTTTTATATAGGTAAGGTAGTTAGGTACAATAAAAGCATTTTTTTTTATAAGGAGTTTGGCAGAGTGTTTTTGTTGTGATATCACTTATTAATGTTAATACCTTAATATTTCGGGAATATAATATTATTGTTTTACAATTATGTTTATTTTCTTTTTTTTAAATTATTTTATAAAATAATTTAGGTGTATGTTTGTAAATGGTTGCCGCATTGGTTGTATATTATAATAGAAATAATAGGAATTAGTTTTTTTGTTTATTGGTTGCCACTGCAAGTGTCAAACAGTGCACTGTAAAGCGGACTACAGGAAATATTATCTAAGAAAATTATGAAATAATTCTATAATAATTTCTAGTTAAATTGGCTATAACTCTGTTAATATTGTTATAATGATTTGAAAAATACATCATGCACTTCTGCGTAAAATTTCCAATTAGACAGTTGTATTTTAAAACTTATTTAACTACAAATTTGGTATGCTTTCTCAATAAACTTTTTTCAGGATCTTGTTGCTTCCTGTAATTATAGTCCAGCAGTTTCCACGTGTGTTTGTCTATGTGTGCATTTTAAGGCGCTCTTTTATTTTTACACTTAGTGTGATTCTACCAGGTCTTTGGATAACAAACATATATATTACCTATTACGATGTTTTATAATATAAACGTATATATATATATATATATATAGGAATTATTAATTATAATGTATATATATATATTATATAGGAACATAATAATATGACTTATATTTTATTCCGAGGTGTCCGCACAGGAACCGCAATGAGTGTAATAAGTAATAACTAATAAGTAATTACCAATAACAATAACATACCTAATAATATTGTTGTTATTGTCACGAGTTCACATTTGTTTGCGTTCGCCGAAAGCCGAATGAGCTGACTGATGTGTATTAGACGCTGCCGAGACGACACTACATAGAAAGGTATAATATAATAATCAAATTTTTTACCGTTATTATTGTTCGTAAATCATATGATTCGCATAGGTGATTCACTCATTATATTATATCTTATACTATAATAACTATGGGGTAGAGTATCATTTTTTTGTAATAATTTCAAACACTTATATGGCTATGCATATGTACGCTGTATAGTGTATATATTAAACACATCATTGGGTTCCCGATTCATATGCATTTGCATATTTTTTTTTGTAACAGTTCAAAAAATAGCTAGATAAGCTACAAGTTTGAATTATAGTCAATAGATTTGGAATACAAAGTTTTATTTTGCATGTTTTTGCATATTTTGTATTTTTTTTATGTGTACCTACTGCATTTTTCTATATTTACGAATATAGAAGTGTTTTTACCCATTTGTTTTACTATTGTTCGTTCGTTTTTCCTGACTATTCCGGACGGGGTCAACATAAAACATTAAGGAAAAACTATTAGTTCGATGTATACGAACAAACCTTTGCAAAAATCCGTGATTTTGTTTAATATCAACAAATATGGATAAAAATAGTGTAATTTAATACAACTAGTACAACTAGGTATACGTAATTTTGCTGCTCTTAATTTCATTATTAATTAAAATGCATTTTTTTTTTGCATATTTAAGTGCATGTTTGAATGATAATCAGTGCTTAAATGTATGCATATTTCGTAAGTTTTTAGTGCATATAATTCCGGGCCCTACACATCACTAATGCACACTGTATAAATGTGGGTATAATAACGTACCTACCTATATACATATATTCGTATATTATGACCTACGTATCCGAATCGGCTATTGTATACAAACTCACAATTATATATTGTACGATCAAACCATACGCGTTGGTTCGGCGAATAATAGTAATGGAAAAAAAAAAAATTAATAATAATAATAATTTGTTTTCGTTCATTATGCAACCAAAATATAATAGTAATAACAATAATATAAACCCAATCACCGTCACCGCCGACCGATAGACATAATATTATTATATACCTACCTACATACATGTACATAAGCATTATGTATTATATGGGTGTGCATATTATATACACTCGCGGGAACTCTCTGTCGGTGTCCGCGTTCGTTTGATCTCATTGTATATGAATTGTAATTTGTTTACCATTGATTATTGTTATTGTTCTTTACGTGCCGCGTGTCTGTGTGTGTGTGTGTATGTGTGTGTATTCGTGTGCGCGCGCGTTGCCGAACAGTGCGAAAAACGATATTATGATTTTTTAAATAGCATTTTTTATTGTGCCGCGGCGCGTCGCGTGTGTATAGCAAGTTGTGTGTTTGCGTCACCGACACGTCTAATTATATAGAGAAGGCAACAGTCGGAAGTAGAATATGGACACGCTACACGCAGATAGTATTTCAATCTTCTCTAGGACCTTTGCATGGTGGTAAAACACATGGTGTGACAGTGCACTATGCAGTGACACCTTTGAAAATTTTGTGAAAATTTTGAAAATTCTATAAACCCACAAACTGGTCAGTGGCGGATCCAGGGGGGAAAGGGAGCATTTGCTCCCCCCCCCATCACCGTAGTTTTCCTTTGTTTTACACTGTGTTTAGTTAATTTTGTAGCCAATTTTGCAACTTTTTGAACTTTTGCCCCCCCTCCATGCTCCTCCAAAAATTAAGCCCTGGATCCACTGGGGCCCATATCAAACACTTTACTTGAATGTTTATGGCGTATTACAAAACTAACATGTACATCCATCAACTGATGACTCAGTACTTTAAGATTTTCTAAACTACTTGAAAGAAAACCTTTGTGGGTAATTCAATATTTTATATATATATATTTTTTTTTAATAATTAATATAGTTTAGATTTTGATTGTAATAATGAATTGGTTCTAAAATAATATATTTTTTTTTTTTTTACATTGATACGTTTTCTACCTGGGTAAATTTTTTTTTTCGTAATCGTAATAGATAATTCGTTATAACGCTATAGTTTCACGTTACAGTACCTAGCATTGACTCTATAACAAATGATGAATAATATAATTACGTTACTATATAGTAATAAAAAAGCCACAACTTTTTTTTAATAATCGGATTTTTCATAAGTTTGCCCCTAGCAACCGGTGCATAATATAATAATGTTATAATAATATAGCAACCTCGTTCATATACTTTCATTTATATCTATGTTTTCTGTGAAGTGAATAAAATATCAAGTACCTTAGTACACTACGCGTTTACCTACTAATGATTATTTTTTGTGTCTATTACCACCTTTTGAAGTAGTAAAAATCCTTCAATTATCGACTCTAATATTTGTTGTAGGAAAGTAAATTTTTAGTTTGTGCCATGGGGCCAAAATTAAAAATTCCCAACATTTTTCTAAACAATTGAGAAAAATAGTTATTTTCACGCAGATCCAGAATTTCCCGAATGTTTATATTACCATTTTATATTCATGATATAATTATCAAAATATATTGAATCTTTTTAAGCTATTTAAGGACGTTTGAAGTATTTTATTTTTGTATTTAAATGTCAATGAAAAATGTACGTTAACCGTGTTGTATGTTCCTCTGCATAAGTTTTGATACTGCAGGGATTGAAAAAAAGTGGGCAAGTGAGTACCTGCTCTGATAGTTTGATGCACAGTATATACTATAATATAGGTATCACCTACTCGAATATAGGCATATAGCTGGACATTGAGTAGGTCACTGTAATACATTTGTTAAATTTGAATATAAAAAACGAATCTGAGCGGAAATTGTTAGGCTATCTAGAAGTATATTTTATTATATTATATTTATATTGCTTAATTATAGTAATTTATTATACTATTAATAATAAAATAAGTACTATGCGGTAAGTAAAATTACTTTTACAGAATCTTTGCTTTAATGATTAATTATATAATGTATAATAGGCATATATATTATATTATATTACCTATTGTTATTGACTTTTGAGTGAATATACCGAATTTACCGAAGAACGATATGAATATAGGTTAGTACTTAGTAGTATATAGATAATATGAAAACATTATTATGTAGGTATAGTGTGAAAATATAGCAAAACAAAAAAAATATAAATAAAAGTATTTCAATTTTCAAGTAACATGAATAATATTTTTGAATTACAGATAAATAACTAATGTCCTTATTTCTTCATAAATGTTGATATTTCTTAATTTATCGTGTATTCAATTTTCATTTTTACATAAAAACAAAAATTGTATCATACTCAAAAAAAAACTAGAAAAACTTAAAACCATAAAACTTAAAATAGGTACCTTTATAATAGCAATGTATTATATAATCAAAAAGATCCAAAATACTTTGATAATTATTCCATGTCTATTATATATTATTTGGTGAAAAATTCAAGTCTCTACATTTGTTTATTATTAAGTTATAGCAACAAAAAACCAAAAAAGTTTTGTTTAAAATATATTCTTGTTTTTCATAATTTATTTCTTCAATTATTTTGAAATAAATTTGCAAATTATTTTGTACTTAAAAAATTATAAAATGTTCAAATTTTAAAGCTAAGACTTGAAAATGTAATACAAAGTTCCTCATAAGTTTTTAAATTTAAAAACTAAATACTGAATATAATCTAAAAAATATATTATCTCAATTTATTACATTTTTGAAATATTTAGATTAATTTTATGCCATTGCCTATTTATACCATATTACTAATTTCTAATAGTAAATAAATAAACGAAATGTAAATACAGTTTACGTGTATGATTATTAAAATGATTATTAAAATGATTATTAAAATGCCATTTAAAAAAAAAACTAAAAAGTAAGTTTTATTGTACATGCGCGTAATAAAAAGGTTAATTTAAAATTTTTAAAAATGTGTATTTAGGTACTTTCTATCGCCTTCGAAAAATTCCATTTCAAGCAATGTCCAGCTGAAATATTAAGTTGTACCTGAAATCGTTATCACACCGTATATCTTCTGAAATAAAACAATTCAATTATTCCAGAAATTTCGAACACTTCTTGAGATTTGTTGTGAAATGTTTATGTGGTTTTCTTTGATGTATAGTCATATCGTTAAGTACCTATTTTCATAACCAATTTTTCTGAGCATGATGTCATGCGTGGTATATAGACGTTTAGTGCAGTACGGCCATCATAGATAGTATAAAATTATTTAATTTTATTACAGAAATATTACACAGGTGTTTACTGCGGTAGTTTATTAATTTTCTAAAGCATTTGTACGATATTTATTACCGTTAACGAGAATGTGCATAGATTATACCGTTGTATAATAATTAATAGCTGGGCTTATAATATTATGGCTGGTGTGAGGTGCGCGATGGGGTAAAATAGTTAAATGATTTAACACTATCATACGTAGGTGCCTACCTATAATATACAATAATATACAGGTGCGTTCAACTGAAGTTATGTATACGTGACTATATTTATATACATCTATGATGGAGATTCTTTTCTACGAAGAATCGTATGAGAAAATAAAATATTTTAATAATACGCATACATAGGTACTCAACCCTATATATTAAACATGTTGTCTATATACACTAGTGCAGGTGAGCCCTGTGAATTATGCGCGTTTAAGTAATAATATTCGCTTTACCGTAACCATCATATTATAATTTTGTCGTGCCGGTAACTCTTCTATACAATATATTATGCTATATTGTACGATAATATTTTGTCATTTGGGACCATGCGCGTAGTTAATGTCGTCGTACTTCACCGTGATCCGTACATATTACAATAGGTACAATGTGCACTCTTATTATATAAATTAATAGTGTTTCCATCGAGTATATTATATCGTATATTATATATTACAATATAATATACTCAGTTGTATTAGAGTATTATTAATAAAACACCCCGCGGATAAACTATCAGTGTACCCTGACGCAGCCGGTCACGATTGTATGTTCTTTACCGTATTTTTCATATTTATGACGATTTTTCTTTGTGCACAGTCCGCCCCACGTTCGACTAAAGCGTGTGTGCAGTGTATATGTATATATAGGAATACTAATTTCATAATTTGGTACCTATAACCGTTTTTTTTTTTTTTTTTAAGTGATAAAACCCATTCTTCGGCGCCGTAATTGAAAAGGAATCGGAGAGAAAACGAGAAAAATAAACGACTCTAGATTCATCCAGACCGTCGCACGCATAATATATAATATTGTATATATAGTGCCTATAACGCATATTTAATAATATATTATATTATGCTCGTTTCGAAAATTATTATTGCCGCTACCAGACATATTCGCTTTGTATTAATCGGTTATTTACAATGCAGTTGTTGCCCTATAAAATACATATTATTTCGTATGGACATCGCCGACTATCGGAGATAGGAAAGAGAAACCGCGTGGCATAACAGAGTCGCAGATGCAGAGGGGCGAGGGCCGTTTTTTAGTGTGCCCGGACCGAGTAATGTTATGTACGGTATATAGGTATATTATAAATATAGGAGAAGAATAAGACGGCAACGACGACGAAACGATGGTAAACAACACACGAGTTTTCCTTTCGAATGCAAATGATGTCTGAATAAATTATATTATATACATATATATAGGTATACAAAGGTATTACATATTATGCTATATACGGTGAGGTTATCAAAACCGTATTTCTCGACGAATTACGCGCTTGTAAATCAGAATATATGCCGAGCTGTATATAATAGATTGTAATTATTATTATCATATTATAATACATTTCGGTAACACGAATATATTTTTTCATCGTTCAACGAAATTATATTCAATTTATCGCGGGTTTTTGGCAATAAAAAATATTTATCGGCCCAAAAAAATGTAAAACTGATATGGTTATATATTTAATATTTATATTATACGCATATTTTTTCTTCAAGCTACATAGGTAGAAACTAGAAGGTACATATTTTAACCTCCGTATTAAGTTTTACAATATAGGTGTATTGTATTGTTATGCGGATGGTTGCACAAAAATACTAAAATCATTTGTCTAAAACGCATCTTACAAACTATAAATATTGATTATAATAAGCATTATCACGTACAGTATATGTTATAGCGACAGAGTAAATATGAATTGAGATATCGTTTGATAAAGCAGTGACTGCAGTTATAGACTATAATATATATAGACCTTATATAGGTACCATAAAAACTTGACCGTTACCGCTGCAGTTACCCGCGCAAGCTTTTACATGACTTCGGAGTAAAAGCTATCATAATATACTTCTTACGTGTCTAAGAGTTTATGATTACAGTTTTAATATCCTATACCTAAAACCTACATATATTATTGCAGTAGGTATCATATTTATAATTTATAGGTATGTGATAGTGGAATAATGCCACTGTGCAACAAATGTCAGTTTTAATTGCAATGCCACTAAAAAATCGTATTTTATTATTATACTGTAGATAAGTCATATTCCTTCACCGCGGTTTCTTCTAGACGTCACGCGTGACGTAAATTTCTGCAACAAAATGTTAAAATTGTAAATTAATGACTTTAAATAATGCTCATATGACCTCAAAACTACCTCCATAACCATAGTTTAAATACGATTAACAGAATTAACATTTGTTTATCTGATTCATATACATTTAGTATATATATATAATATGCGTGTCTTATCATACTATTACTATAACATAATATGCATAAGATTTCTAAAAATGCACAGGTTAGGTTTAATTGTTTAAATAGTATTTAATTAGGTGGGTATATTATTATTAATTAGGTGTTGCGTAATAAGAAAATGTGCACCTTAATTTAGCTGTAAGTTAAATATAAAAGCAAATATTATTTACGATCACTGTATACGTGTTTAATTTATTCATAAAAATATAAACTGATATAATTATATAGATATTAGCATTGTATTATAGGTAATAGCGTATCAACAATCAAGTTAAATTAAAAACCCTTGGGAAAATTACACATTGTTATCAAATCAAATACTCTCGTAGATAATTTAGGTTCTGCAATTTACCAACCTAACATTATAGCAAGTAGGTAGGTAAATGTAATTTAATTTATTGAGTTAATCGAATACTTTGATAGTTTTTTTTTTACTGTGGTATCTCCGTCTTCTCATAGGTTCCCCTATGAAACCCTATTGAGTAGAATTAATAGGTAAGCTGTTAGCATGCAACTGCCAACCATAATATAATAAAGGGGATTTATCGAGATATTTGGTCATATAATAAACATTTTTGAATAGTAATAATAATATTGTGGTTAAAATATAAACTTTGGTTTAATAATGTATCCATCAACTGACTGATGTTCGGCGTTCAACCATCATCCCCTGTACCAGCGTTGAATTAAAAACTAGTAAAAGGTACCATCGGTGGCCCTGAAAAAATGGGATCTGCCGTGTCCAAATAGTAATCATACATAAACCTGTATCCAATATAATATGTGGATATATTTCTGTTAAAATAAGAAGACCGCTTTTCTTTTTATCATAATTAACGGAAAAGTAATATTCTTCTTACGTTTCAATGCATCATTATAATTTATTATCCATCGTTTAATATTGACGCTATCGTAGTCATCTATTTTTTGTATGTACAGAAACTCTAGCCTATAGGTTGATCATATACATAGTATTAGAAACTGCCAAAATGCTTAAATAATCCAAGTATAATCCCACAATATATTCTTAAAACTTATCATTAAAAATAATTGTTCTCAAATATAAAAACTACCAAGAAGCACTATAAGTTAAAATCAAAACAAAACTCGTGATTTGAAACAAAATTGAAATAATAACTGACAGTTAATTGTAAATTATGAAATAAACAAAATATTTAATATTTTCATTAAACCATTGAAAATTATGTGTTATAGCAACAGGTTTATAATGTTTTCACTACTTTCCAGCCAACTTAATATTATGATAATATGGTATATTATATGTATATCTGGTATATGACCGTAAAATACTTAAAAATACAATTATGTACGTTATTTTCTTAGTTGATGCGACACTCTCTTTAGTATTAACTATTAAGTAGTATATAATTAGTATAACGGGGATAGGTATACTAGTAGTAATAGCATGAACCATGGGTATCACATATTAGATTACACATATTATAAATCATAAACCATATTATTAATACATTGCAGACAAATTTTTGGGAGAGCGATAAGTCCTGAAAAGGTATATATCAGTGATTTTCGGTGTCGTCTTTGTTAATAAATGAACGACTGAATTTATTCATTAAATATTTAAATACTATTACTAATAATTAATATCTCAAATTTTAGAACGCTATTTTAAAGATATTGAACTTTCTATTTGTTACATAATATGAATCTTACATTGTTATTCTAAGTACATATAGATAATCCAATATAATGGTAGGTAGGTTTTAGTTAGAACTGAACCATCTTGTTTAGGTTTGTAAACATAAGTTTAGATAGGTACCTTTTATCCCTGATGTGTCCATCGACCACCCGCCCGTCAGTCGGTATTTACTGCTACAGTGCCACAATGGTACATAGGTATAGCTACAATCGAAAAGCTTAACAAGAAGATAGATATAATTCGTAAGTCGTAACATTAATAGGTATTATTAGAATATAATAATAAATAATAATGCCGTTTTGAAATGCTACTATCTTATTCATACTATCCTATATTAAAAAGTACCAAAATATAAGTAATACTTTAAAATGTTTTATCAATTATTTCCAAATAAAAATATTTAATGTATTTAGGTTTCTATACATGAGTATATTATATAATATATATATCGTAAATTTTCTTAATTCCACACATATACCAACTACCAATGATGTTCTTTTCGAATTTAAAGTTATATACATATTATTAAGGTATTAAATAGTTTAGTACTTTAGTTTGTCGTCTTAAACGTTCCAGAATAGCAAAAGTACACTCACATGTAATTCTATGGGATTAAAAACATTGTTTTTTGGTTAACCACCATAACCGAAAATTTCTGATATCAAAAAATTATACTCTTATTCAGTCGACTATGTTTTTTTTTGTTTATTGAAATTACATTATAAAGTATATTATAATATACTTATATATATTATATTTATTATAATAAAAACATAGATAAACATTTATAGATAGGTGCGTATTTTTGAATGGATCTATAATATTATCTAGATTAAAATCGAATTCAATGAAGAATTTAATTGTTCACATTATAGATAAGTAATCAACATGATTACGGAATATTTTCATTGTTTTGCGAACGATATTATAAAGGATAACATTCATCTTTGGAGATTTTTTGCTATTATGATATTTTGATAAGCACATAAGTACCACTCGATGAATAACGAGTATTTAAAAACGAGTGTTTTATATTTTGGACGTTGGTCTTTCTTACTAAGAAATTTAAAAAAGAATTTGGTATTTAAATTTGAATTGATGCTTTATCTTATTACATTATTGTGTACACTGCAAACAGTGTGTTTAATACACTGTTTATGTTCACATAATATGTATTTCATAAGTTTATTTAAATATTATTTATAAAATATATTAATTTGTATAGGTAGTAAATATAATTTGATATATAAATAAATATTTTAAGCAAATACATTGATTGACTTTCAATTGTAAATACTAAAATTTCGAAAATCTCATACATTTTTCATTTCTGTTTTAAACTTGAAAAAAATTAAATTAGTATTGAAATAAATACTACAGTCTATAACTGGTAAGTATTACAACTAAAATATTTTATATTTTTCATACGTTAAATAGTTGAATAGAAATCAGTTTGATAGTAAACTAAATGCTAAATGCTAAATACTGCAATAGGTAGGCCAGGTACATAAGGAAAAATAACAAATATTAGCGAATTAATCAACTATATTTCCTATAATGAAGTAATAATTTGTTAAGCACAATGCACAAATAAAAAATAGTAGGCAATCGAATGGCGTTAATATATGTTTCATGGTGAGCCGCAAATTATTTGAACAAAAAAAAAAAACATTATTTTAAAATGATCACGAATTTGACATTATAATATAGTTTCAAAAGATATATGATGTTTATGTATAATAGTATAGTTAGCAAAATTGAATGTATATCGCGTGCTCAAAAAGCATAAAAACTCATGTACCTACAATACAAGTACAAATAAAATAGCATACATCGCGTATATAATACTATAAACATGCGCATAATGTTACGATATAGTGAGATATATTATGCAGAGTCGTACCTAAAAAAAATTTGAAAAGGGAAATGGAGTGCGGCGGCCATTTAAAACGGGCCAGTGACAAGACGCTTGCCCGTACGCTAACTTTGCAATGAATAGGTACTGTGGCCAGTGTGCAGACCAGTGGCGTGCCCAGCAGGTAGGCCTGGTAGGCCCGGGCCTGCCCTGTGTTTTTTTCGTATTACGAAATGATACGAAATGAAATCAATTTGGAACAAAGATTATTTATTTATTACACACTTTTATATCAAGCGTGAATAATTGTGGCCACAGTTCCTACTGCTTATCGGACGATGACTAAAAAATTTTTAGTATTTTTTTTTACAATTTAATTGTAAATAATAGATAATATTCCCGAAATGATTGTTATTAATTAAACGATAGTCACTAACTGTTCTCCGCCGACAATCGTCAAGAATTTGACGATGTTCATATGAGATAATGAATATGAATTATAAATTTTATTTTTGGTACCTAATAATAATTTATTACGGTGTGTCGGTGTGAACTGTGTAAACGTATAGTGAGTGACAGAGCCGATCGAGGTAATCGTTTTGTCTGTGTACACTATTTAGAATAACGGTTATTCAATAACCTAAATACATTTTTATTTTATGAAACTGCTTAAAATTTGACTACCTACTAATTATAAATTAAAATAAAATGAACAGCCAGTTTTATAAACCTATTCCGAAATCCATAACGACATTGAACGATGATGATAGTACAACAGATCAACCTCAATTGAACATTTTAAAATTAAATGTTACCTCAACTTCTAACGAGTCTTCAACTTCTTCTTCTAGCTTAAAAGTGCTTGATATTAGCTGAAATAGTGATTTACAACCTCTTCAGCCGGTTATTAATTTTTCTCGTCGTAAAATTTGTGACAAACAACGTAGTTTTTAAAGTTTATGGTACAAAGTATCTATATCCTTGAATTGAAAAATCGATGACTTCAATTCACTAAATAATTATATTTTATGTAGGTACTTATAATTAAAAAAAACTTTTATTTCATTTGTATTCACTTTTAATATCTTTGAAACATTATTAACAAGCCAAACAGGAGGAATAAATTGTGTTATATTATATTATATGATCATTTTTTCTAATTAAATTTAAAAATGTTATAAATAATGCGTTATTATTTTCAAAAAAATAATGTGTACCTATATAAATTAAAACAATAAAATTATAACCGGGCCTGTCCTACATTTTTATCCTGGGCACGCCTCTGGTGCAGACCGCGGCGCGGCGGTGTGCTTTATAAACTGCGGACGATGATAGCGAACTGCGATATCCGATGAGAATTTTTTCTTAAGCCTGCCTATTACAATAATATGAGTATTTCGGATTGTCAAATACTGAAATTTACTTTAAAGTTGCGGTATTAAACGAATCGTTGTTGTACGCAGAGACCTATATATTAATGTAGCCGCATGCAAGGATGAAAAGGCGTCATACTAATCAGGAACTCAGGGACCTTTTATTCAACGCCCTGACATTACAAAATACATTTAAGTCAGAAGATTGAATTGGACAGGATATACGTGGAGAAAACTGTAGGGATCAGTTTTATAATAAGGACCGTAAAATAGAAAACAAACCGACAGGAAAGCGACCTCTGAGAATACCTATCTTAAGATGCAGGGAGGATTGTGTATTATTACAGATATGTAGAACAGGTGAAATCTGGAGGGAAACAGTGGAGAGTAAAAATAGACGTAGGAATAAATATATTTAATATATGTTTGGAGGGATGGTGTTAAAAATTGTTATCTCATAAAAAAAGAAAATTGTCCATAACACATATAATTTATAAATGAACCATTTATTTGAAAAACAACGCAAGTCACAAAATATCACAAATTGAGATAATGCGTGAAATGTATTATCAAATTATAGACGGATCATGTGTGAACATTCCCAAAAAAAAAATATTTAATTTTAAGACTGCGTTTCATCACTGTAAATAACCAGTATGGAAGAGAAATAAGTTTTTCAAGTCCTGGACTTGAAAAATAAAAATAATATTTTATAGTCGTAATTAGGCCAGGTATGCTTATTTGAGAACAAACGTAAGTTCAGTATGAACCTATAGTAATTCAGCCAAGAATTTACACCACGGAGAATCGTTTATTGTAGAAACCAAGTCCAGAAACTTCAAATGGACCCCACCTCCCCCCCACAAGTTCAAATAAAGTTTTTTTTTTTTAAAGTGTATCTCGCGGAGTTCTGTCCATTAGATCTCACGGTTTATCTACCATATTATATCACTGGTAGCGTAAAAACGGTTTTTTTCTTGTTTTCTCCGAATCGCCTTTTGTGACTTACGTCGTTTCTCAAATACCTAAATGGTTCAAATGTAAGTGTGATAAATACGTCGATCGGTACACAGCTGTCAGCTGCAACGACCTGGTTGCTGATGTAATGTTTTAATATACAAACAAATATATTTATACATATTAGGTATATTGTAGCCTATAGGTAATACATACATTTACATTGAGCTTTGCACAAAATCTAGATTTTATAAAGTATGTTATAGGTACCAGCTGTATTAAATTAATGATCCTATTTTAAACGAAAGAATGTGACTTAACCTTACAATATGACAATAGTTTTATTTTGTGATTATATTGACTATATTTCACTAAATATTTCATAAGAATATTATAAAAATACTTTATATAGGTATTCAATATTCTTTGTAAAATTCTTCAATTAGTAATAAACCTCTATTATGGAATAAAATTGAAGAAATTCCATTTGTTTAAAATAAATATGTTACTACGACAGTCAGCACATTAATAAAACATATAATAACATAATAATATCGTATTCAATAATCACATTATACCTATTGTTGTTATAATGCGAAAATAATAATACAATACATATAATTTGTCCGGTCACACCGGTAGTTTTCATTCCAGATGTGTAAACTAGGTTAATTGAAAACATAATATAAATTTGAATATTATTTTTAATTTACATAAGATCATTTAAAAATTATTGAATGCAGTTACTAATCGCTTTACATGACTCGCATTGAATTAAAAATACTATTTAAAATTTACATTTATATACCTAAATTAAATATTTTTTAAATCACTGAAATTAGATTCATTGTTTTTGTTTATTCGATACATTTTCATCAATTATATTATCTAAACAACCACGAGTGGTTTAAATAAATCGTTCATACTTTTCAATATATTTATGAGTTATAAAGCACGTTTCGCTTTTTCACTCCTTAAATGGTGGGTCTTCAACATTTTAATCATCATTATTCTCTAATATTTAATTTAGATAAATTATAGGTTGAAATATATTTATCGTGAAAATAATTTTGCCAGATTAAATTTCGAATTAACATGATTATATAAAAATTATCTAAGAGTTATAACAATTTAAAAGGGAATTATATTTTTTCGAAATATCGAATTACCGAGAGTCGACTGTATTTTATTATATTTTGATGAATTATTATTATAGTTTTAAAATAAATCAACATTTATTTAACTTGTTTTATAAATTTTATCAAGCTGGTTCTCATACTCAATCAAATATTTAAAACAGGGTAGTTTTAAGAAAATATTATATATACAATCTTAAAACAAAGCATATTTTAATTGGGAATAATATATATTCATGTTATAGGTTCACATCAAAATAAACAACTATTCCATTCTACAGTCTGTTACTGTATAATATAATCCGTATGCAATTATCAACTCTTGTGATTAAAATAATATCCCAAATATTAATTGTAAAACTTTTTTCCAAATTAACTCGAAAAAAACAAAAACAAGAATAATAAAAATAAAAAAAAACAAAGAACGGTGAATAAGGTTCCTCGGAGAAGCTCAAATATGTTACAATGGGTTGTAGAACAATGTGATCACCCCCTTTATAGAGTCATTAATGATTTTTAAACCATCGGAAGTCGTTACATCATAAGTCAAGGCTAATATTAGGTAAAGTGTGCTGATCAAATTGTGATTGATTACACGCATTTGGAGGGCGAGAACGAAGGTAATAAAAAAATATGTTTCTAAGTGTCTAAGTTTTTATTACATTATTTTTTCGTCCCCTCTCGTAATTTCTGTAGTCATTATTTTAATTCAACTTAGGCAGAGTCGGACGTTCAAAGATTGTCTGATGATAAATCGTTACGAGTTTGGTAATATTCGTTTACGGTAAAATAATGCAAAAGGCAGCTGGAAAAGAAATTTAACATTATAATAACAATCGATTATATTATACAGGAATAATTTTTATAACTAAATATATTAAAATATTACCCTTAAACCTATGCATTACCAAATTTAAACTCAACATTTTTAATAGAATAAGTCTGCAATAATATGAAATAGTAACGCAGTTGGTATGATAATATATTTTTTAATTTATAATATTATAACTATATTATGTAGTATGTACCTATGGTAAAATATTAGTTACGAACTTCCATGACATCAAAAAGGAATGGCTTAAGCATATTATTAAATATTATTATTTTATTACATGATTTTCGTGGAAAACTTTAAACAATCGAAACATTAGATACGTGTAGGTGTGTATCATATTTTACACATTATGCGTCAATGCGAAAATATTAACAGTACAGGTGGATTGAATCTAAAGTATATTTTACAATATATCATAATATTGATATATATGTTACAGAACATTTTATAGGTAATAATTAAATATCTAGACGGTTGGAGGAATGGAGGATGTCGTCTGGGACAAATGTTTAACTTTCATAATCATTATTAAAAATCTACAAATCAAAAATATCGTTTGCTGATCAAATATGATGCAGTTGTCTGTGTTTAATATTATATTATATGAGTACCGCGGTGGTAACTGGTGATCGGTTTAATACTTTAATCTGAACGGCGATTTACACATACACACACACACACATACACACTCACATATAATATTATAACAATATAAGTGTACGAAACCAAACTGAGTAAACATTAAATTATACACAAACGTGCGTGTATACGAGAGCAAATAAAGTATAAACACGACCGTCACCTACGTCCATATAATATTATAATATTATATTGCAGGGAATAATAGGTATGGTATACATTGCTATTATGGGACATAACACGTATGAACATGTATATAAAAAGTATACGGACTAAACCGCAAACGCGGTAACTGCAGAACTGCCAGAACCGTAGAATATTGAGAATATAATATAATATAATATATTGTATACAATATTCGGTTGGGGGGGGGGGGGGCGCTCCAAGTCTCGAAACGCGTATGTTATAATATATTATTATTATGTGGAGATAATATTATTATAATTAATGCGTGCCAGTAAAAGGCGCGACAACACCGATGGTCGGCGGCGTCTTTGCAAATCAAAGTCTCGGTGCTTGTGTGTGTCCTTTACAACAGCAGCCGCCGAGTATTAGCCGCCCGACGTTGTACACAATAGGAGACTATACAAGAGACGCTTTATCGCGCCCTGCTGAGCTAAACACACAAAATCCCTTTGGTCGACACCGACTCGACTGACTACCAAATACACACACACACACACACACAAAATTATATTATACGTCAATGCACAATAATCGTATCATTTGTATTTTTATTATTATTACGTACACGCACGCGGACCCCACTCGCCGCCTAACATTATATATATTCTATAATGTATCATAGTATAATATCACGTATGTGTATAATATAATAATATATTATAATACCTACCTGTAATACTATTAATATATGTATATTTGTTTTTTAATTGCATTTCCTTTCTTTGCGCAGTATTTGTGCAAATTAATGTATGTTGCTTCACGGTGCTATATCAGCGACAATCGACTTTTTTTTTATACGCAACATAAAGGGAATATTAGTTAAAAATTATACTACAATAATAATATTATGTATGTTTTATTTACGATTACTTAATTCCTATGTGATTTACGCCAATTATAACGTAATCTAGTCAGTTTTTGTTTTTACGGACGGATAAAAATTAAATTCGACCGAGAACAAGAAAAATATTAATTTTTTGTAGTTCGAATACCAACAATCAACTCACTATAACGCAGTAGGTACCTATATTAATAATTATAATAATGCTTTCGGAATAAATATTGGTGAGATGTAGGTATTGGCACAATTATCTATTATCGATTGCAAACCAAACAGCGTAAAATAAAATAGTATAGACTTTCGGCGTTGTGTAGAAACTAGAAAGTATACACAGCACACATGAGTTGTTTTTTTTTTGTGGAATCACAAAATATTATTGTATACATAAATACATAAAATATATCTTATAGCTTATAACTATATAGGTACACCATATACACAATAATATATTATAATCCCGCAATTCACATTGGACACAATACAATAACAATAATGGCGTTGACTCGAAACAGAACTCTTTCGCCGAGATAATTTGAAAACTTTTTCTAAACCGACGTTTTCGATTTAGATGCACACATACAATATAGAATACAGTTTCGACGGGTTGATTAAATAAAATTCACTTAATATAATATGATAACTATATAGTATTATATAGTATGCATGTGCTGTATACTATGAAAGAGAATAATAACGTCTGAATGCACCTTTTAATGTCTGTAAAACGATGTCCCGACCGTCGTACTTAATAATATATTATATTCATAACAATAATAATTTAATATCGTAATAAAGAGTCGGGCGTGATGATAATATGACGCGCATGCGATGGTCGCGGCAGTTTTGTCAGACCCACATTTTGATTCCGTCATGTACCAGCGCCATACCCACATAGGTACTACGGGTTTTCGTACCTATATGTATATAATATAGGCATTATACGCACGGGTTAACCTAATCTCACACATGGTTTGACAGATAATTGACAACCGTATGTCCAGGTGATCCAAGACGTGTTTTCTTTTCGGTCGTCGGTGTACCTCCGACCCCTCGCGGTTGCTACTTGTGCACCTTTATATATATATATATATGTGTGTGTGTGTGTGGGTATATACGACATGGATCCGAGTCACTGCGGAGAGCGATGCGCGTAATTTATACCGGTATATGGTATTATGTATATAGCTATATATATACGTAGATATTATACTATTATATCGGAGGCGTTCGACCGCGATTAAAATTTTTATAAGGACGTCGCGTATACTATACATATATATATATATATGTTATATGCAGTATAATATACAGTATATGAAACTTCTTTATGTTATGTACCTACCTATATAGATAATATGTACAGGCGCACGTATAGTATAATAACATATACGGAAAACGTCAAACGTTGGACACTGCCATAATAGCTCTTTGGAATCATATTAGGTACTACATATTATTAATGCATATTCAAATATATATATAATATAATACGATATAGTATACAATGCATGCTCACTCAAATCGTCCAAAATCGATAACAATAAAAACGCCATATCCTGCAAACGAAATAATTTGTTGTACGAGTAGAAACGCGTCGTAGATACAAATAATATAATAATATAAGAAAAGTGTATCGAAATCAAATACAATATAATATATGCACCCGATTTAATTTGTATTCTGATTTCTGAATAACAAAAATAATTTATAATAGTAGGTATAATACCTATATACTCTGTAGCATAATATTATTATAATAATAAAATAACGTGCCGGAAATATTAACGATTTGTTAGCTATACCTATATAGTGTTTTTAACAATAAAATTCAAATGAAATATATTAAAAAGTTATATTACAATGAAAAATAGAAATTGGAATCAAAAAGAAAAAGTCTAGATTTAAATCTTGCAATCTTAATTTTTGTACCTACCGTTTAATCTCAATGAAGTGTACCGTTTATTTTCATAGTAAAAACGTATTATTAAATTAATAAATAATACTGAAACAATGTTAAATAGAACATGTTAATAGTTAACGTGATGTTCAATTACTTATACATTTAACCATAACATATATTACTTACGCATACAATTCTGCAGCACATCAACCGATATTGATAATTCTTAAGCCTTTGGTGTGACATTTGCCTTTTATAAGAACACGAACAATATCTTCCCCTGAGATATATCTGATTCGCAGAAATTAAATACTAACCTCTTTTATATATTAACTTTATCAACCCAAATCAAATTCAAATTATAGCTGGAGTAGTATATCGTCGTAATCCACACAGCGAACTGCAGTTTATAGTTTATACCAAGAAGCGAGCGCGACTATACGACTGAATTAATATAGTACGAAGAAAATGTATATTTTCTACTTGTAGACAATATAACATGTGCCCACAGCCAATATCGTTTGTAATATACTAATAATATTATATAATATAACATAAACCGGAAGATTATCACAGGAACAGGAAGATCCGAAAACCCGACGGACTCGGAAAGGGTAGTCAAATAGCCGTATATTATACTATATACATACAAAATTATGTTCTGTATTATGAAGTTATTGTGATGCGGTGTAGGTTCGTAATTATTATTGTCCGTTTCCATCGCGGGACCGTGGCTAACGCGTTATACACGCGCATAGGGTGAACGATAAAAATTGTTATTTAATTAGAATATTATTGTATCTGTTGAGGGCGGTTTGTCGCGCGGCGGCGGCTGGGGGTCCCTCGACCGGAACTTGATTCGTCGTACTTTATCGGGGTCATTATTGTCGTTATTATTGTCGCGGAATATATATATACATATATATATATATATACGCATCTTCCGCACAGCTGTACTTATATATATATACGAATACCGTATAACCACCACGAGATATATTTATATATATAGTTCTGAGGGACGTTATGGATGGTCGATGGGGTTGCCGTTTGGTGGTGTTCGTTTTTTTTTTTCGCAAAATAAATCGGGTACACGCTCTGTGAAAAGTAAAATTATATTTCAAGCTCGATTTAAAAATAAAAGCCATGCCGTGTACGCGCAGCCTTTTCATTGTGCACGCGCGGTGCGCACCCCCATCCTCCTATATGCTTAGGTATAAATATATATATTATATAATAACGCTGCAGTAATAATAATGAAAAGCCACTTTATGTTCACGGCGTGTTGAACACTGCCGCTCCGTGGAAATGAACTACCAGAGTCGTCGTCGTCGCCGTCGAGGCGGGAACTATATTATTATTATTATTATTATATATATATATATATATATATAGATATGTATAAAATAAACCCAGAAAATATTATTTCGATTGCATTTAAAAGGGAAATGACTTTTTAGCGATCACGCGTGGTTTTTCTTTTTTCTTTTGTCCAATCGGTTCTACGTGACTTTTTGAACATAATAATACATTAATATTATATTATTATGTATACATATATATAGAACTGTGTTCTCGTCCGAGAATGAAAACTATGACGTTCCCCGTTTTCTGTTTCACGAACAGCCATTGAGACGAATAATATTATAAATCATTGCCCATTCTTCGTATAAAACGAAAACGGCATATAAAAGTATGAAGAAAAACACTTATGGTTCAATCACTTATGGTTCAATCACTTATGGATTGAATCTTGTGACAAAAAAATTAGAGTTTTGATCAACTATGCTGCTGTAGTTCTGTTGTCTAATATACACATAACACATTAGGTATATTATAATACATCGTGATACACATATCCATGTTTAACGGTACGTGATCTACAACGGGTCACGGGAATTTATTTCTTAGAACTATGCGCTACTAAGGACAAACAGAGGTTCGTTGTGAATCTATGGGAGGAAGAGGAAGAGAGTCTCTTTTCTGTACCAGTTTAACCAGAGTATTGCACTGGTGGGATCACGACGTGACCTATCCAACCACTCCTTGGTCGACTGAGTTTTCTCCAGCTATTTATTGGAGACTACCCCGGGTTAGTATGTGATCTTTAACCAAAAATAGCTCTTGATACTACTGGCAATCGAATGTCTAAAGGCGGGTCTGGGGATTGGCTATCATTATAGATGTGAGGGGTTAACTTTCTTCAGGAGACAGTGGGGCTCCTTACCATCTCATGGGCAGTCTCCCTCCATTTCAACAGGAAAATCATTGATCAGATGGTTGGAATATTCTAGCTATGTACTATTGTACTCACAGAATTTAGGCAATGCACCAGGGCTTTAACCCTGGTCGGTCTAACAGCAAGCACTCGCTTACTGTATAGTATAGCCGAAACGTTTTAGAATTTGATTATCATTATCATCTTTTAAGATCAAGAAGGATTTAAATTTTGCCAAAATTGTACCTCCCCCCCTCCCCATCACGCTGCACCGCAAATAAGGGCTACATATTCATACAATAAGCAACTCCATAAAGATGCAACATTTTTGCCACCTTGTAAAAACCACCACACCCACTCGTAAGTGACCAATGTACTGTGCATTATATTTCGTGTTTTTTTTCACATAATAATATTATGTCAATGCTTAACAATACTCCATAGAAAATATAGGTAGCTATAAGTATACATTATACAATGGAAACATTCAAGAATTAATTATTGTGTAACTATGTTATATAGCGCAAAATATTGGATTGGAAATAGTAATATTTTATTAAATTTCACAATCGCACAAAAATGTGCTTATAATTTTACGATTATGTTCAAACTTCTATCGTGCAATACGCATATATAATATTTCAATATCATGACCTCATCATAATATAGACGATGACATTACAATTTATATTTTATTGGTACATGGATATATTTCAATATATAGAATATATTTAGAATATACATATATATTACAAAAAACAAAATTGAATAATAAGGTTTTTTCCTAATATAATTCAAATTTAAACAAAAATACTTAAAGACAAATGAAAAATAATTAAACCAAAATGATATATTATATTATTGTAATCAAATAAAATAATGACAATAACAAAACAAAAAATCAACAAAAGCATACATGCAGCATTATTGCATTAACACATTATAGGTCCATATATCTGATATCAAATGTCAAATGATAACAGTTAAATTAGGTTATTTATATGCTGTGTAATTAAAAACCTTTATAGTGTATTGTAGCATTTATAACTTCATATTGGAATAAATAATTTTAATTGTATTCTGAATTCTGATGTTTGTCTATCAATTTATAGATTACGCATACATATTATGAAAGTTTGTTTTGTAACCCAACAGTACGAACTCTATGGTAACTTTAGATATAGTAAAATTATGTTACTATATCTAAAGTTATACATATTTCTATATTTAGTACTGTTTCAAATATTTCATGTTCTTTGGAATAACCAAATAATGCCAATATTTCAGATGTTTGTACATGTTTCAAAATTTTGAACACACCTCAAAAACGTGAATTTCCAGGAAATGAGACATTGACCAATGAATTTATCAATAACCTCCATAGTTGCGAAATTCGGACAAAACTGTGGGGCCGTTTTTGAAAAAAAAATTAGAGAGACACAATTATTGCTAAATTAATAGTATATTATTATACAGCTATATATAGAATAGAATATCACATAAACTTTTTTTTATTGGGATACATACGTACACGCTATAGTATAAACCTTCTAATGGCTTCTACGCGCTATTACTAATATTACATTTGTTATAGATTATCAGAGATGCCGTTAGAGGTACCTATCTACTTTGGGAAGCACAACACCGCACACGTGCGCGGTCCGCTCCGGGCGCAGCACATCGTCATCGGCGGCAGGCAAAAGAGAACAGTTTTGTACTCTCGCGGTGTACCTATATAATATGATTTAATATATATATAGTAGGAACATATTATATTCATCATATTATTACGTTTAGTTTTACCCAGCGTGAAGCTGCTCCTCGAGCGCCCGAGCACTTATAATCATATATTACAGGTACATAATACATATATATACGATTATTATTATTAGTATTCTTTTTTTTTATTATTATTATTCAATAGGTAGGTACACTGCCACGGCGGCGTTGACTCTGGACGACAGAGTTCCGCGGTCGGGAGGTATATTATAATATATAGGTATAGTGTACGTTCGGGGGTTGTGGTCGGAGGGGTGTTCTGGAACCGATTTCAAATGAAATTTCCCATTGTTGTGTTTGCTTTGATTTCGTTACGTTTGAAGAGACGAATGTTTGTTGTTTTGTTGTACGCATATATATATATATCGTGTTGTCTACGATTTCAATGCCACCGCTATATATATATATATAAGTAAACCATTTGTACAAACGTATATAATATGTACGTGGCTAGGTACATAGAGACTGTGAGAGAAATACACATACACACACATCGCGGGAACAAAATATTATATTATGTACATATACACAGAAAGAGATGGATAAGAAGAAGAAAAAAAAAAATTAAAGAATAAAATAAAATATTATCTTCGATTGTTATTACCGGTCGGCGACGGCCATTATACGGAGTCGAGTAGGTTAGGCATACGGAGTCGACGAATTCGACGACGACTACGATTGTTGTTATTATTATTATTATTATTATTATTATTATATTGTATAGTCGGTCGTTATTGTTATTATTATTATTGTTGTTATTGTATAACTCTTTGTTGTGTGATTCTGTAACACCTCACACCTCATTACCTGTCCTAACACGGCGGGCTATCATTGTCCGTGTACAGTCTTCTGCGCAGGTGTCTTTATAAGCGTTGTTGTTTTATATATATTTATTTTTTTTATTTTTTTTATTGTTTCACGTGAAAAAAATATACAGACGTAACGTATTTGTCTTTTCCCCGGCCGACTTGGTAAAATATTTGTCGACACGCTGCCGTCGTCGGATATCCGCCATGCCGCACACCACGGTTTGAGCAGGATACATACATTTCTGGGATACCCCGGCGCTCGGACACGACTAGTCCGCCGTCAACGCCTCGACCCTCCCCTTCGTCATCGTCTCCTGCTATTACGGTTCCTATATAATTCTTCCTACGGTGCCCACTGCTGCGGCCGCGCCAACTGTGTATATATACACACGGATAACTGTATTATATCCGACTCAACTCGCGCGGGCACTCGGGTGAAAAATCGGTTCTATAAAAATAATTTTTATAATTTTTCCGGGCACAATATTCAATTGGATCAATCGTATAGGTCATAGGGCTTAACTATAGGTGTTATAGCTCGTATCCTTCTTTGAATAAATTATATTATCTTCTGTCAATATATAGTTTTATAGTATAATATGTAAGAATATATTTTAGCAACAGAGTTATATGACGTGCTGAGGTGAAACTAAACTTTTATTATTTTGCACCACCGTATGCGCATACTTGCGCAGTATCTTTGTTGTCATAAAATTCGGCAAGAGGGTATAGGTACGTAGGTAAGTCACACCAGCCCCCTCCCCCCATGTTGACGTTCTTTCTTGCCTTCTAAACAGAACAGTGCCTGGATAATGGATATACATACGTACTTACTTCGATTCAAAGAAGTATAATTTATTAAACTGAATACGTAGTGCAGTGGTATATGAAACTGCTTTAGAATGAAAGAACGTAAAGGCGAGTTTCCACTACATACGTGCAGTACGTGTGCGTACATATATGGACCAGAACCGTTCGCTATGAACGGTCTCACAAATGTTTCCCATCGGTTAATATGAGTTAGATCGGTTAGAATTGGTAACATATTAGTTACCTCATAATATATTCTTATGTTATCAACATAAAGCTGTGTACACGAAAAAGTTGAACTGGATCCAACTTCATGGTATCATGGTTAAATCTATGGTAAGAACGTATAACACTCTGGTATACCAAAAGCTTACCATCTATACCAACCATAATCACAGAAAAGTATTTTTATTCACGTACACGTCCACGTATGTAGTGGAAACCCACATTAAAACTAACAAACGTACGACGTATCTTATCAAAGCTAACAGATGAATCATTGGAAATTACCTATCCGTTTTTAACCCGAATGTAAAACAGTTACAACTTCAAACATTAGCTTTTATGAATCCGAGTGGAATTTAAAAATTTCGGTTTAGGAGTGCTGAAGTATTCTTCAGATCGTCAATTCCCCTGTTCACTTGTTTATCATACTTACATAATTACCTATATTATATTTTCGTTAAAAATGTTTTCTTAGCGTATACAAGTACAAATGTACAATGCCTATATTATCCAATTTGTAGGCTCAGTCCTCCGAGTTAGTATAATGATACCGTCGATACGGACGCAATGGTTTAATGCCTTACTACGGTACACAATATAATGTCCATACATTATTTAATGCAGTCGTTATATAGTTGCATAACGTTATAACAGTAATTATGTACCACTCGTGCGTTTTGCAATTTTATTTGTCAGAGTTCAATTTTACGCAATTGTGTTAAATTGAATCCTTTGTATAAATATGGAGAAATTATAAACAATTTAAGAAATAAAATAAAAACATAAACATAAAATAATAATAAATTAATAACCCAATGAAAATTGTGAAAATAATATAAAAATGAATACAACAACCATAGGTAATGGAAAACAAAGATGACAATATTATTATTTATATACAATTCAAATTATTATAAAATCATCCTAAATATTATGTTTATTAGGCCGGCGAACTATACACAAGTATAACAAATCTTGTAAAACTACAAAAGTATTAGTTTGATATCTTAGTTCGTTTTATTAATTACCTAAAAGCTATAGCCTATATATATTAGTAAGTTCATAGTAGATTAATTAATACATATCATATGACAAATAATAATATGAATTCAGCCTCAATATATTTGCTACACGAAAGGTTATATATTAAATGTATGTAGCGGGCTAGGGTAAATTGATATAATATACCACATCACCACAACCATTTATATAGCGAATTCTACCTAAAATTGAATTAGGTATGTCATGAATCGATCATTGTACAATGATATAGTATATACATCTATATATGATGATCCCCTTTCACTTTTCAGTCATCATGTGTACAATGTTGAATACATTATAATAACTAGAAAATTAAACAAGAAAAATTAATCTTAAGCCTCGAAAAAGAATAATACGCTGCTTAAACTTCCGCATTGATTTTATATAGCAGTATAGCACTCAATCAAAGGAGGAGGATAGGATTGGAAGAATTTAACTTTATAACATGCATGGAATCACAGGTCTCACGTTTTGGATGTATTATCACAACAATTTATAATCTATATAGATTGAGTTCGTAGTGATAGTAAAATTACATCGATTTAAACATAATATGATATATCATTTTTCTATGCAAAAATTGATTGAATTGTAACAATATAATATATACTTATTGTTTGACAATTGAATTTTCATGTAGTAATAATAAAATACTTAACTTTAGAACCAATATAATAATCATATATGGTATTCTTTCTTCTATTGTCATAGTTTTATTTGAATTATAATATGCAAAGTATAATAATCTCCCGTAAAAAAACTAACATTACAAGGATTTTTTTTAATATTATATTCCATTGTATAGTTTATAATATAAGTAATATGCTTTAGATATACTATTCAACTATAACACTACATTTATTTCTCGGGAAATAATGCCCCTTAAGAAAAAAAATTAATATAAAATATATATTATTATATACATATATATTATATATCAAATGAACAGTCGACAGTTATAGATAATATAATAAGACTACAAAGTAATTTTATTTACATATATAGGTATATTGTCATTCGAGCAATTATTATGTAAACGTGTAGGTATGTCATATGCACTATGTACAAATATGAAATAGGTACATATAGTGAGATATGTGTAACGAATGATTCCAAATGGAATTTAAACAGATTTTGAAATAAGTGACTATTACATTTTAATCTGAGACCTATAATACTGCATGTGTGTTACGAAAGATCTGATTTTTTTACCCTTCAAATATCACCACTTGGTACTCTTATAATGAAGGTTCAAAATGATTTTACCAAGTCTCACATGTAATTTTTACCATTCACATAAAACCATTGCTACTTCGCAGTAGTCCTAAATAACTCCTATTGCATCCAGTGTTTGATATATTTTAGTGTATCTAACATTTAGACAATCGACTCACTTGGACTAGCCATGCTAAAAGAAAAGCGATTGCCGTTTAACCAAAGACACAAGACCATCTACTTTCTTTTGAATACAAATTCAAAAAATCAATAATCTTAACTATGAATTTATCTTATATAAAAAAAAACATTATTGCTATTTAAATAAGAGCTGTTTTCAAACCTTCAAATCTACAAAAATAAAAGGCGGGTAAGTGGACGTCGCTCTGCTGTAAAGTAGGTTACAAGTGGGTCAATGTATAAATTATACATTAAATGGATTGTATTAAACTTGAATTCAATGATATAATATCATTGTATAAGAAAAACGATTCAGAGCGGAGACGGTTTGTCAGTATGGATATTTTATATTGTTATTATTTATTATAGCCTACAAGTTGAATTAATATTATAATATTATAATTTTTTATTTGTTTCAATGGTGATAAACAGAACGTTAGAAATTAAAATTCCATTTTTAGCGGTTTTTCGTAATTTGTCAGTGATTTTTCACGTGGCATTAAATAACTATTGAAAAAATCGAAAAATGACCTCTCTAAAGTACTATCTTGATCCAACTTTCTAAAAGATAAGATAATATATATTGAAATCAGAGCACTCCTTTTGGTAGAAATTTTGTATATAGGAAGAAAAAACACTATTGTAAGACTACTAACTTCCTTGCTTCCCTCAGAATCTAAAATGTAACAACTTCAACCAATAACATTCCATAAAATACTTCCAAAGTCTTTAGAGACTCCAAACTCAGATCTGCTTGTTATTACATGTTTAAAACCATTTTGACGTTTCTAGTTTGGCAGTATGTCTGGTTGTCTTTAAAATAGTTTTAACTAGTAGAAATGTGTGACCGGTAAATAATTACAGACACAGTGATTTGGTAAGTACTCATTACAACTTGAACTTAGTAAGTAGGTAGTCATATTTAAAATGACTGATAATAATAGCAGTTTAGTTAAACGGACATGCAATTCGTTAATACTTTGTGCTGGTGATAAAAACCGGTATGGTTATACAAGATATAACAACAATACAGCAAAATTATTTTGACGGTATGAAAAATAAAGTTAAAATATACAATCTACTGCATTTTTAGAAAATATATTATTAAATCATGTACACGCATAAAATATAAAATACCAATCGTAACGTTACTGTCAAGCGTTAAGTAGCAGTTATGAATAAGATTAGTATAAATTGAATTAAAAATAATAATAAAGTGTACCCATAGTACACGTTTGGACTGTGGGCTCAACGCATTTATGAGAATATATATTTTATATTCTATGATTTACGAATATTATATTATATTATATTATATTACGCATGTACCTATATAGGTATAGCTGGTATTTAGGTGTACGCGATGTAATAAGTGGACGAAAAAAAAAAACCGGACCAATAATGAACGAGCTGGTATATTAATAACATTATATATACACGTCAAAAAGATACATATCATTATGAACGAATAAATTCAACGAACGAATTTTATTATAATGGTAATGATACGCAGTTAACGCGCACGTACGTGATGGGAGACGCGCAAAAACAAACGCGCGTGTATAATAATTATTGTTGTATCGTGAAAATTAAAAATTCATTGCAAACCGAGAAATAATTTTCCGAGCGTACACCTATTACGGCGAGTACCTCTATACCAGCTATACGTATCATATATACACGATCAGCATAATAATAATAATCGCCACTCGCGTATAATATAACGTAATATGCGCACAGTTAATCATCGTCCGCGATGATGATGTGCACTGCGATCCTACAGCAGCCGCATTATACACGAGTTATATTATGAAAACCATATACAATAATAATAATAATAGTATGATATACCCTATAGTCCTGATGTACGTCATATTGCATGCTGCAGCTGCACGTACGTATCCATTATAATATTATGTGCGGCATAATATTTATACGCATGCCGCGGTGCACGAATTCTCGTTTTGTACATTACATAGGCTATGGGTATGTAGGTAAGTCATTTCCACGAAAAACTAATTATTTAATGTGGCGTAAATTATATTTTAGTAATAATTATTGCTGTGATCATGATTCCGTTTTTCTTTCGGCTCGAAATCGGCGTGTACACACACACACACAATAATAATAATATATTACACGGACGAACACCTCGGCTGCTGCAGTTCAACCACGGTCGACCGCGATTTTTGGACGCTGCGTGTATATTTGTGTACTGTGTAGGTACCTACGAATTACGAGACGAAAAATATTAATAAAAAAAAGTGGCGGACACTGCTGCAGTGTGCTTAATCATGTCATGTAATATGTATACCTATTAATAATATAATGTACCTACAACACGGGTATATAATGTACGGTCTCCAGAAAGCGGCGACTTCAATTGCCACTCTATAATAATATATATCCGCGTGTATGAAAAATAAATTGGTTGAAATGAGTAATGAATCTCTAGTAAAATATAAAGAATATAATATATGCCTGCGTTTGTATTGTAATATATTTTATAATATGTATACATTGCAACATCAATTGGAAAAAGATTGGGTTTGACGGTTTTTATATATCCCGTAATGACGATTGGACTGCCGCGAGATGGAAAAATAAAACCTAGGTATATATGGAATATGCATATTTTTATTTCACCGTGATGAATTTGAGCAGAGGGGAAATTTGTGTTCCCGACAATATAATTTATAATATTATATAATTAATAATATATATTGAGTGCAAAGGTGGGCAAGTTAATGAAAATAATTAACTCAAGTTATAAGGTAAGAGGACACAAGATCGATAAGTTAAAAGTTAACAGTTAACAAATTATAAATTTAACTCGATAAGTTAAAAGTTAATATAGAAAAATACATTAACTTAACTCAGTTTAAAAAAAATTAATCTATTTTTTTTTAAATTAGTATGTAAATCACATAAAGAGTGAATGTGTCTTTCTAGTTTCTAATATATAAATTTAAAAAAATAATTGTATTGAACTTTTATCATAATGTTACAGTCACTGTATACCATTTTACTTATACTTTACTATTATTTAATAATTTGAACTATACTCATCTTAAATTAATAATTTAACAAATATATTTTTTATCGTATAGCAATCGAATGTCATAATACGTGAATATGAATACATGACCTTCATATATATTATAAGTTATATAACATTAAAGCATAAAAATTGTCAATTTGTAATTTAAAATTATTGATTTTATTAAAAACATTTATAATTGCCACTCGCATAATATATAATTTACAACTTAATAAAATATATTAATAGTTAATATACACAAAATTATCTTATCAAGAAATAGAACAAAAATGTTAGTGTTTTTGTGTTGGATTATTTTTATTTTATACTGATTGTAATATTTTTATAGTAATATTTATGTATAAACGAAAATTTTCAAAATGTTTTTAACTTGATGGATTTTTTTAAAAATTAACTGAGAAAAGCTAAGTTATTTCAACTGTAAATTAAACCAGTTAAGTTCATAAGTTGATTAGAAAATAAACTAACTAGTTAAGTTAAAAAGTTTAAAAAAAATTAACTTTTTAACTGGTTAATGCCCACCTTTGATTGTGCGTGGCAGATTTAGGACCGTTCTTACAATGTCCGGTAAAGTGTCGGTTAACGCTAACCGACTGATAACAAATTTTATTATCGGCAGAATTCGGCCAATTTGTATAATAACAAATTGTATAGTATCCACGACAAATTATAGCGCGGTATATATTCCAGCTCGCGACGTTTTTAAAATGGATAATGATTTATCTATAATATTAGGTATATGAACAGAAAATTAATTTTTCTATTATTTATTTCAACAATATGATGTATAAGTATAATAGTATAATCGATTATTTTTAAAGAGTTAATATACTACAATAGAGCTCATCAATATTTGCAAGAGTACCTATAGATATCTAATAAGTATAATTAGTGTTTTTAATATTAATGCTGAAAAGAAGAGGTTTTTTTGTTTAATAGGTAAATAAAATTACATAACTTTATATATTATATCATAGTATACTATACGTATAGCCGAATATATATTACATATATAGTAGTTAGGTACTATAAGAAAACTGTTGAGGTAATATAGGTATATCAGGACGGTATTCGGTCAAGAAATGGCCATCATCACTAACCATACTAGGTAGTTATATACACAATTAGTATTCAGTGCGGAACGGTTTCCAAAAACCGAATAGTATTTATCCATTTGTCAAATTTATGTGGTTTTTGCTGTTTAGAAATTTTAACAAAAAACGCGAGTGGTAAATAAGATGCGATCATTGTATTATTAAGCGTCGAGTACGAATAATCATACAGGTATTCCATAAGGTAAAGACCAAAAATGTTCAACTATCTCGAATCTCACAATTACAAAATATTATAGGTACATGGAAGACGGCTGTTGATTTTACGAAAAGCCAACCATGACTGAAACTACAATAATACATATACTACTATAGTACTAGACAAGTAGACCACTACCACGGTACTACAACAGTAATTATATAATATATGAATACATGTATGTGGATTAATATTCAACATGCATATAGGCATCGACTCGTAAGTAGGTATATATACAATAATAGACAAAATCATAATAATACATAATATTATACCTACACTGCTACACCTATTTCTATTTACCATAATATACCCCGTAATATTGATCTGATAAGAATCATATCTGAATATCTCATATGTTGCATGCGTATATTGTATATATGACTAAATAAATTGACCCGAAACCCGATGACATATAATATATTAATTATAAAGGGGTAGGTACACATTACTTATTTGTTATCGCCCTACTGCCGCACCGTATAAAATATATCCATCACCCCTGCACCACCGAGGTCCTTTGTATACCTGTAATACAATTATTTATATATATACCATTACAAAAGATTCAAATAAAAGTAAACAATAATAATATATTGTATACAATAGTAGCGTAGTTAATATTTATTATTTTTTTATCACACTTAGAAAGTAGAAAATATTCCCGATATAGTTTGGAATTGTTATAAAATATAATCAGGTGCGTATACACAGTTTTAAAGGTTCAACCCCCCCCCCCCCACCCAAAAATTAATAGTTATGTTATTTATTTATATATATCGACTTCCCTCCCCCCAAAAAAAAACTTCTATGAACCCCCCACATAATTTTTTTTTTTTGTACACGCCTGAATATAATGTAGCTCGGTGGCGTAATTTGAACCACCATATACCTTTCATTTGCGTATTTAAAATCTATTATTATTGTGATTTGGACCACTTCTTAAACAGGTCAGCCTGAAAAATGAATAAATACCAGACAGGGTAGGACAGAGACAGGGTATTTGCACATAAAATATGCGTGTTAAAAAAAAAAAATTTAATGCATAGTCGTACATGAGGTGAATTTAGCATTCTTATATCATTTACAGATTACACAACCACAGGTACTTTGACAACAAAATATATATAATATATGAAATGTATTATGTATTATACCTATACTCTACTAATATTGGTAGTTTTAATGTTCAAATGCGTTACAAATTGTAGCACGGAAAATAATTATTTTGTTGGATAATTGATAGTTTTATATCCGGTAGTTGATAAAAATGAAAACATAAAACCACGTATTATATACGCTTTTATAAGGCACTGAGGTAAATTTCGAATATATTTCAAATATTTACTCATATTCACAATACCCGTACCCCTTCATTTCGTATGACATATACAGATTTAGTGAAATAGCTGTATTTTCCGTGTGTGATTTTTATTGCCCGTTGACATGAATGCGTACATATTATTTTACACATACAATCCGAATTTTGATCTGATAAAGGTTTTTATTATTATTATTATTATTATTATACTATTATAACCGCTACCCTCACCACTCAGCTTTTTTTGAAAAGAAATCTCGCAACGCAATAAATTATACGGTTTTGTCATTATATTATATATGTATTAATAAGTATAATAACACGGGGCGCTGCTGTAATTCCACTGTTATTTTATTTTACTGTCGGTTAAAGACATAAAGTATTCATTTTAAATTACTTTTTCCCGTGTTCGTATATTTATTTTAAAGGTTTTTTTTTGATTTTCCACACCTGAAAATAAAAATTAATATTGGAATAACATTACAGTCGTATATTTGTTCAACCGGACTATACGTTTTCACAGTAATGTGATAGTATTTTATTTGACAATCATTTTAAACCACAAATGGATAAAAACCCTAGAAATATACCTCCTAATTAGTAATTACCTATTTGATTTAATACAAATCATTTTTTTATTATTATTATTATTACTATTATAATTGATTAATTCTATAATTTTTACTTAATTTCTACAATTAATTACAATAACATACTCCAGCCTAGCTGTTTCGCGGCCGAATAAAATACATTACAATAACTGCCACACATACCTATTACAATTTACAACAGATAATTTTTTTAATTTATAAATAGCTTCGTTCTTACCTGTTACCTTGTCGATAATTATGCTGTGTTGTTTTTTGTAATATAATAACACGTACCTGTGTATATAAATTATCATATAGCCATATAAAGTTTGCCATAGTATATATAATTGTTTCTAACCAACCACGGTTAACGTTGATAAATATTTTGTAAGCTTAAAGATTTTAATAGTTAAAACATTTTTATTTCACTATTAAATTAAACACATTATACACCTGCTGTAAATACTCTCATAATAATATAATATTGTAGAATAGATATTATAATAGTTTAATGAACAGTATAAGTTGGTATATACAAAAAAAATACACATAAAATAGGTATAGTTTAGTATACTGCTGATACCCATTTATGCACATATCCATAGTATATTATATTTATGTATATTTGTTTTTTAGTAGTTAACGCACACTCAGACCCACACATAAATTCCAAATAATAAACTTTATATATGACGTTAAATACTACGTACAGATGGTTTATGTGGTTTTATAGTACCTATATATACTAAATAGTAAATACCTAATAATATGGATTATTATAAAACGGGTAAGTACAACGAGAAGAAAAACCAAACCATAACACAATTCGTATTTCGCATATTCATGTATACCTATAAATAGGGAAATCGCTCAGTTTCATTTTACTATACAGCAATATACATTATATTATAGAACATAATATTGCTTTTAATTCTTTCATTTTATGTATATAATTAAATATAATTTCAGGAAAGAGATTTTAGAATATAATCAACCAATACCTACAAAAAATTTGGAGTTAAAAATGTTAAGCTAAATAAAAGATACAATTTTAAGAAAGTAAAACAATCATTGAGACGTAATAAATATTTTAATTTTTCGTGATTGTGCCAATTTATAGATTATAGGTATAAAATATGTAGAAGAATTATAAATATCTACAATTAAATGGTTATAATATAGGTATAATAATTAAATATTATCGTAATAGACACACAATATTATAATTATGCATCATAAGCGTTGAAAAATGTGTAGGCCTATCGGCCTAATACTTACATAGTTACATATTCTTCTTCTTATTATTATTATTATAGGGGCATTTATTTTTTCATTATTATTCAACAGAACCCTTGGCAGCAGTGGTTTCTATTCGGAAAGATATACATATTATACGTATGAGTATATGAGTTTATTATTGTAGCAAAGATTAAACTGGTGATGACAGAGATGGAATGGGGTTTCTGATTCAGCGATTCTGCCAGTAATTCTGAAAGTTAAGGACATTCTGTTTGAATAAATGAATATAAGTACTATACATATATTATTTCTTATATACAAGTAATCATATGAAACTTTTCCCATGATTTCTTTCGGTCATAATTTATAATACATAAGTAAATATAATATTATACCTACCTAGCAATATAATAATCTATAGTTCTCTCTCACTCTTTATCTTTCTCAATCTGGATATTGCCATTTGTGCATACCAATAGGACTGTACCAAAAATGCAATAATATTACATTTAGAGTTCAGACTTCGAATGCATTATTTATAAGTTTCATTAAAAAAATAATAAACTTACATTTTGAAATAGATCTTGATTAATGGCATAATTTTGTGCGTCACACATTTTCGGTTTTTATTGTATTATCAATGTAAATACAACACAAAAAACTTATTAAATAAAATAATCACATAGGAGTAAATATAAACGAAGGTGGTGACACATAGGAGAATTTTTCTACGATGGAAACAGCACAAAGAAGGTATGTACCTATTTCATAAACGATTTATAACGAAGAATCTATTTATTATTTTTCATTAATTCTACGATGCAGATAGCACATAGGAGATTGTATCAATAAGTAGCTTATTTTTTTCAAAATCTAGGGATACCAAACCTAAATCTTACAACATACGGGTAAACATTAAATTAACTCAACTGATGATGATGTTTGTCAAATACTCATTGCCCTCAACAGTGGCGTCATTTGAGGGGCATTTGCCCCCCCCCTTTTCATTAGCGGCTGGGTATATGGGCTAGTTTTATGCATCATATAGTAGCTAATAGGTAATATATTTAGCCATTTAGGTATCCCTACAGTCTACATATGTATTAATTATTTAGCCATAGTTATCTCTCAAAAAAAATAATTATTTATGCCTATAATACTAACTATTGTAAAATTATGTAAGAAGGCTATTTGTATTGAGATAAAAATACAATTGTAATGTAATGTAATGTAAGTGTTAACCAGTGTTTTTTTCAGTTATATTATTGGCTGGTAAAAAATATTGCCCCCCCCCCACACCCTGTCAAATACTGAAATGACGCCACTGCACACCATGTCTTATTTATAGTTTTCTTTCATCCGTATTGAGCCAAACCATGATTTTCTATAGTTGCAGAGTTTAATATACACTGCAGATAATAATATAAATGCGTAGAATTTCACTTTCATATACGAATAATTTAAAACAATACATTGTATAAAAATACCATAGTAGTGTACCTATGTATGTTTGTGCAGTTTGTGTTTGTGTCCTATGGGCTATGATGATGTTACTGAAGTCATCAAACTATAATGAAAATTATGTAGGATACTTACATAGTATATATATATTTTTTTAAACATTCTGACCGCGTAAATCGTTACCCTCTGCGGTTTAATCCAGAAAAAAAACCTAAACAATGAAAAGCCCCATTTGGTGTTTTATAAAACTCCATTGTCGATTCGGTTAGCCAAATTGAAAACCCATAGTATGGGATCGGTTTTTTTTTTTAGCGCGAATTGACTGATCGGAGACTGGGGTAAATACTTTTTATTATTAAGTATTTTTTTAGTTTTGAGGTTTTTTTTTATTTTTTTGTTTCAATGCACGTATAAAAACCTTACAATATATAGGGTGGACGCGTGATTTATTCTAGGGTCGTGTGTGACAGACAAATTGCACGCATTGGTATACATAGTACATACCACGTATATAATATGGTGTATATAATATATGTGTCGGGCGTGAAAAAAATCAACCCAAAACATTTGGCCATCGAAAAAAAGACCACTGCAAAGTGTATAGATAGGTATTATAATGAAAATAAAAAAAGGTCATATTGTTAAAATATCCCTTGCAAATTGATTTAAAATGTACAATCGCAAACCAACAGTGCATTATTGATAATATTATAATAGGTTTTTAAAAAATATTATCAAACCAGATTACTGGCATTAAAGAGTTTTGACCTTGATGCATGTAATAATTTAGATATAAGCGTTATACGATTTATCATTTGTATCAACGTGATTTACTCATATATTAGCATTTACCCGAATCCCATATCTCCAGGGGACAATTATT
The DNA here is from genome assembly GCF_005508785.2 of Acyrthosiphon pisum. Taxonomy (NCBI): domain Eukaryota; kingdom Metazoa; phylum Arthropoda; class Insecta; order Hemiptera; family Aphididae; genus Acyrthosiphon; species Acyrthosiphon pisum. The sequence goes on along the minus strand of NC_042495.1, from coordinate 77,572,362 downwards.
TCAAAATAGTTTTAACAACAAAATAATTATATAATATTATATAATGAAGTGTATAATTATAAATTTCACACATAACTCTTTGTTTTCAAGTACGCTATATTTCTAATATGTATTTCTATATTATATACAATATACTTGAATATATGTAATTTCAAGATGAACTACATTGAAAACATTAAAAAATATATATCTAATCAAATTATTTAAATAACGAAATGGCTCGATAAAATTAAATACATAATAATATTTAACCATTAACCACATATGTAGGTATTAGGTGGTACCTATTATATAACCAATAGGTACATCTAAAGAGTAAAGATACAACACTTTTTATATATTATGTTATATTACATCATTGTAAACAAACTATACCACCTCATGTAGTAAATACCTACTTTATTAGTTTATATTTTAAAAGATCTAAGCAGTAATAGCGTTATATAATGTATTGTTGAGCAGTTTACACAACACATTTTAATAATTGTTTTATTATGTTATATTATTATCTATGTAGGTAGGTAGTAAGTACTAAGTACCCTAACCTACAATATTAGTTATTACATAGGTAGTAGGTACCTATTATCTACATTATATTTCAAAATAATTTAATAATTGGCATTATTCAATAACAGTTCAATAATATTATGAGTGATATTTGTATCAGTAGTCAGTATAGTACCTAAACAATTATCTCAAAAATTCAACGTTTTTGAAAATATTTTTTTTGTCATATTTTAAAAACCTTAGAAAATATTTACACTAATGTTTATTGTTATTGATATTAAGTTTTTACTTTTCTTAATGACAACGTACGTTTTAAAAATATTTTTCTAGATGTTTAAAATTCAAATTTTGAACGATTAAATAATTAGTTGTACACATATACGTGTTTAAAATTTTGAAGAGTGGTACGTGGAGTGGCTGCTAGAATGCTAGAGGAGGTACACTGTAAAACATAGGTCCACTATTCCACTTACTCCATTTTTATGTCACCCCAGCACATCTTGTTTCATTGGCCTGTCATATAATTAATATTTAATTAGTTTCTAAAATATGTTTTTACCTGGGTATAGGTACTACATATATATATTATAAATACAATTATATTGATATAAATATAAATTCAAACTATATAAAAAACGATTTTAAAAACGTTTATAATTTATAATTTTTTAAGATAGCGATTGTTTACTGTTAAATAATCACCCTATATACTAGTTGAATTTTATTTGGTGAAAATAAAAAGAAAAAATTTTTATTACAATACATACATGCATACAAATTTTTTTTATAAAAAAAAAAGTTAATTTAGACATATTTTTTGTATATACCTACAGTGATATTTTTCAAAGAACACTGATATCTTCAAAACTCTAAACTTTTTCAAAATTCACAATATTTGATGACATTACAAAATAACATTTTACCGTTATTTTTAAATTTTTCATTTACCTGCATGTGTCTGCGTTTAGCCCCCTACCGTTAAAAATCCTAAATATTCCACTAATACTAGGCATTGCACATATACTTATTATTACTGTTTTATTGAACTAATTAATTATGGATGATATTTAACGAGCTATTATTAGTTTATATAGGTTACTGGACAAATGGAAAACAATGTTGTTTTGCGTAGTTACGTGGAATTTATGAACTGTCTCATACCCCTTGCGTTATATTATAATATACTACAACCATACAATTGAAAAGCTGGCATATTGGCATAATATGCTAAATTAATTATGTTCGATTGAGGTTTCTAGAATTACACAGCTCATGTTAATAGTTAATTGTTATCTAAATATGGATAAAATACACAAATTGCATCAGCATTTTTAATTATTTATATTTTATTTTTATACCATCATATCTTATTGTAGTATAAATTGGGTAAATAGAAAAATCAGGCGGCTAAAAAAAAAATATTTTTTCTTATAGAGGTTTGCACCCTCAGCTTATGGTTCTAACTCATAATTTTACTGCGTGTTATATCTACCATTTAATCGTTATTAACTACTAACTAGATTCGTCATTCAACTATTTCAGCCATTTTTTCTATAAAAACCTCAACGAAATAAAAATAGTTTGAAGATAACTCAATTCATTTAAAAAAAAAACCTTAATTTTTGTCTCGGCATCGTGAGATTTTACGATACAACACGCAGCCGCTCATTAATAAATAACAATATATTGACGAAAAATTGGTCAATTGACAACGCCCAGTTGGTCCACGAAAAAATGTTGGACCACCCTATTCAGTCAAACACACACATGTATGCACTAATTTACGGTTTTCGGACGTCATCCCCGAGATTGTTAACAAATTGCTTATTCTTCGATTTGCGCCAGCCCCGTCGGCGTCGTATGTGAAATGAACCGAGACAAATTTTTCTCCGCGCGCGTATAGGTATATTTCATTTCGATTCACACGCAGATCCCCATTCTGCAGCATCCACGGCGTCGGGTGTGGAGGGGCCGAGGAGGTAGTTGTGGTGGATATAGCAGGCGATTATTATTCGTCGTAGGTAGGTGTGTGTGTGTGTTTGTGTATCATATTATATGAACGGCGCGGCGGTGTCTCAGTGAGAATTACTGTGCATGCAAAGAAAGAGGGAGAGAGAAAGAGAATCCCATCTTCAAAAATCATCAACACTATCATTGTCGTCGTCGTCTTGGTGTTTTTTTTTTGTATTAAATTTATAACAAACACCAAAGCGGCGCGCACCGACAAAAAGCCGATCGAACTCGCACACACATCTAAAGGCACGCCATAATAATAATAATAATAATAATAATGATAATAATAATAATAATAATAATAATGATAATAATGTAATGTATTATTTGTTATTATACGGTGCGAATTGTGTGCGGAGTGTTTGTGCAGTGAGTGTGTGTGTGTGTGTGTGTGTGTGTTTGTGCAGTGTGTGTGTGTGTGTGTCGGCGACTGTGCGTGGTGGTAGACATATATTCACCAGCCAATGTTTACCGCGCGCCCCGGGGGGTTTCGTCGGGATTTTTATTTATTTCATTTTTTTCCACTCCTAATTTCTTGACTGAACGGCGCATACCTTCACGTATAATATCATGTATATACCTATATAGAGGCGCACTGCACGCGTTGTTATATAACATTATATTATATTATAAAGGTGTCAATGGGACGGGGAAATTGGCTGCCGAATATAATTATACCTATACATACGTATATTGAATGAGTGTGTTTCCACCCCTTTTGCGCGCGCCATAAGGACGAAATCGTCGTCGTCCTGCTGCTGCCGCTTCTCTTATATACATTAAGTGTATGCATATAATATTATATTATGGTCCCGCTGCATCTCCACCGCGACGGGTTTCAAAATACGCGTTTACATTATGTTATAGACCTACGGTTCAATATCACCTAACTCATTGGTCACGCGCATTTTACTATACATGCAATCATACGCATGCGGTGTCGATGAGTCTCTAGTTGCTAAGGGGATAGGTTATGCAAACTGTAAATGGTATATCGTACACGTTCTTTATTTTATGGATAGATTTTCAAAAATATCTAAATTTCGTATTTTACATGCCATGTCGAAGCTTAAATCTTATTTATTTCTCCTACATAGTAATAATTTAGCCATTTATTTCTAATGACAATTATTGACGTACCTAAGATGAATACGTATATATAGTACCTATTCAAAAATCATTCCATAAAAAAAAAAATTATGATGAAATATCTATTCGATCTGTCTAATACAGTTTTGTTAAACTCCAAGTAATGCATGCATTAGTATATTATCAAAAATAAGCCACACCTACAACAATATTAATTGTAATTGTGATAATTATCAACCCACCAAGAACCCAATTCTTATACTTTTTCAGACGATATAACTATATAAGTACGTTCATTATTGTAAAGTGTACCTAACTATATTAAATAATTATACGTACCTACAAAGAAAATATCGTATATTATTCACATTTTCTTCACTTGGCGTCAATATAATCAACAATGCAGCGCATGGAAATGTATAATTCATGAAATGTACAAATTTAATAAAGATTTTTGTCGGTGAATTATATTTACTTTCGTGTATTTATGTATTATTTATTAGGTCTCGGTGTATTATTTTAACGCAATGACCGATGCATCATGGACAATTTCTATAGCCAACCGACCAAAATAAATGAAACATTTCTCTTTTCTTGTATAAATTAACGCACTCGTAGCTACAGTTTTTCATACTTCGATAATAATTCTCTTATTATTGGTAGTCAGTTACTTTTCTACAATATGTTTATGTTTTCCAACCATTTTGACTTTTATAATATTTTATTGTCTGTTTGTCACACAAGTATATCTTTTTTAGAGTAGGTAGGTAGGTACTATCAATTTTATCCAATTGCAATATTTTTTACTTTTTGCTTAAAATTGTTGATTTTTGTTTGCATAAGTTGTCTTCCATACACTGTTCATAATATGATATTATAATAATGCTTATGAAATCTGAGAAGATTCCTCCACCTGCACGGACGTTCTACATAAAAAGAAAGAGAGAGAGAGAGAAAGAGTGAGATAGTGACAGGTACAGAGACAGAAATTTTACAAGGTTATATGTAGGTACCTACGTATTTTATTATTACATATTATTATGTGGTCGATATTAGTGCACGCGATGATGCGTCTATATCCTAAGTTATATATCTATATGTACACAAGCAAGTAGTTTCGATATATTGGAAATGCATATACAAGTACGAATTAAATCCGACACGCGAATCATATATGTACATTATGTTGTATATCGATATACACCTGTCACCTCTGTGGCTATGGGTGTGTAAATACAACCGGACATCGCGCGTATACGCCTGCAGCGGACGTGTCAATAAATGCATCGTCCTGGATGATTTTTTCTGCACTGTCTGAAGCAGTGATGTATACTATTATCATGACATTCGTTTAACAAACGCTAACATTGAACAATAATACTACGTAGTAGGTACTTATATTATATTATATTTTAATCAGTATGTGGGGCCATATAATTACGTCAAAAATACATTCAGCGTAAAAGACTTCCAGCAATGTTTATTATAAATTATAATACACTACCTAGAGTACCGCCATTTATAAAAATATGTGTATATTGCAGCGATGTAGCTGGATATATGAATCATGAGTTGCAACGACGCACCGTGCTATATTTATTTTTATATTTATTTTTATACTTTAGATTCTGAGTGGACCGAGAGAATGTATTGTATTTGCAATGACGTGTGTTTTCTTTTTTTACTTTAATAATGAATTTTATAAAATTCCAATTTTTTTAATTTTTAAATATATTATTATTCTTATGGTACACGAAGTAAAGGGTGTTCTCGTTTGAAAAATAGAAGTTTGTATCTCCCAGGAAACTCTCTTAAGAACCATATAAAATCTCAAGAATTTGAAAATGTTTTCTTAAAGTATATATCGTTTAAAAGTTCTAAAAATCAGATTTTGAATATAACTGTATTATTGAAGAAAAAGGGGTGACCTTGCTTGGTGAATCATCCTCTATTATACTGTTAAATTTCACACAATACAATTTTTTTTCATTTCAAGTAAGTATATAGGTAATAATAGATTCCCATATGGAGCCTGGGTGGCGTATAGAGGTTGGCCGCAGTCGCTTGTGTGTCCCGCGTCGCTAGCTCCCAGATTGGTGATAACCCGGGTTTTTAGTGACCAATCTTTACCCCGCATACAAACGTATTACTCGAAAATATAAATAATTAGCATAATTAACTATTAAGTATTTACACCATGAAGAGTCATACATATATATTATAACTATAGTGCGTTATGTTTAGTACGTATTACGCGATGTTAACAAAATGTATATTATATTATTATCCACATTGTAAATCGTTATGATAAGTGACGTTTTCATCTTATAGGTTTCCTATAGACGATTCGCGTACGTCACCAACCCCTACCACACATAGGTATATAAAACTTCATGATCGTGTACTCAAGCATTCTGAGACTGCTGTTTCCATCTGCACCGATTTATCCTTTCGTTTGTGCGCGATCACTTCCAAAATTATCTACGATTTTGGCTCGGAATTGTATATATGTACAGGAAAAGTTATGCACATGAATACCAAAATAATTAGGTGTAGCCTATTGTGTGTTCACTGATAACTTAACTTAAGCTCTTTGTGGACAGGCCATTATCATATTTTCATTACTAAGTTTATATTTTATGCTGTATATATTATCTAAATAAATAAAATAAGATACAAAAATAATACTGAAAACAATAAATATGAATGAATAACGAATGCAGAACTAAAAGAATTGTTTGATGAATCCGATATAGTAGATATTCTAAAACGTTTAGGTCAGAGGGAGTGATACAATGATAAAGAATGTAACAATGTATAAGCCAGATGGAATAAGATCAAGAGGACGATCAATACAGCGGTGGAGCGACCGTGTTAAAGAAGATCTGACGCTCCTAGGGATCAAAAATGGAGAAAGTCTAGCATTGGATAGAGAGGCATATATGATAGTGAGACATGTAATGGAAGTGGTGATGGACTAAATAGCCTCGAATAAGCAAAAAAAAAATTGTATATATGTATCAGGTATCTATTATATTACAATTCACAATCATTATTTTAATCACGTTTTTCAATTCTATTCGAAAATATACGTGCTATCCAAACATATTATAGTCATCAAGCCGTACTATCTATGAAATACATTTAAATTATTGATATGTAATATGTATAATACAGAAATCGTTATTAAAATTGTTATAGATACTCATATTATATTATATTGACAACACCGATAGGTAGGTTTTTAACTTGGTACTCACCAGTAGGTACTTGGTGATAGGTTATCTTATCAACTGTAAAAAAATAATAAAATCTATAGTACAAAATTAAAGTAGGTAGATGCCACTACCGATAAGTGATATTATTTAATAAAAATCAAAAATTATAAATATTTACGAAATAAAATTACACAACCCAAAAACGTGATTTATGAAAAGAATTGCTGTAGGTATATGCGTTAAAATGTTTATAAAAAATAGATCCAATACATTATTATAGTTTAGCAATGAAACGAGTAATTATAATGTCCTTGATTAGTAATAAATTGACTTAATATTTATTGTTCAACTAAAATATAACATTATAACCATTCGTTATGATATCGACATAAACTCGATAGTAGCATTATCAAAGTCCTTAATTAATGAATTTTGATGAGGTCACACGAAAAAACTAAAATTATACTTGCATGTAAGAATTTCCTTTATATGTTTTTTTTTTTTTAAATTGAGAAGAAGCTCATTCGTACCTATATTTTGTTCAAGTTTATAATACCTATAATAATTATTGCCATGAATATATGGTAGGTATATAGTAGAATATTACCAATGTGTATTATGAAATAATTTTTTGCATTTGTATTTTCAATGTTTCAATAATATTCAATTTATTGTATAAAAAAAACAATTAAAACACATTTTTCAGAGTTGCTAGTCACCTATTCCGACCTTCGTTAAAAAAAATACACGTTCAAATTTGTAATTGTCTTAACATTTATTCATAAGGTAAAATGTATGTAAAATTGCAGTACACCATCCTGGTATAGAAAGATTTATCCCTTCCCCAAAAGCTTACTACGCACATAGTATACATAATTCCATTGATATTTCTTTAAATAATCTAATGATTTATTTATAAAAGTAATTACGCACATTAGAAAATTTAAGTTCCTAAGTACCTTAAAAAAATCTATATAAATGCATTTCTATAGTGTATAACATTGATTTAAAGACAATTTCAACAATATAGAAGGTACATTATAACTAAATCTATACGACCGAGTGTGCGTGTTTGGAAATTGTTGTTGTAAATAATAACTTATTCCAATTTATTTTTATTTGAATCTTGGACGTTTTTAAAAAATTCGGTGTTTTTAAAATAGGTAAGTGAAATTTAAAATGATTGTGGTTTTTTTATTATGTACTATAATAATATAATATAATATAATATACCTATGTATTAATATATTATACCATCTTTAAATGATAATTTAAAAATGAGCACAAATGCCCAATAGTGATGGATTTGATAAATCTACAAGATAAATATTTGTGTGTCATAAATTTAAATTAATGCTCCTCCCCCCCCTCCCAGCTATAGATCATTGCTCAGGATCAGTCCCTGGCTACAGCACCGATATGTTGAAGTAAATTATAATGTACATGTATATTGTATATAACGATAAAATTTATTGATATTTGATTGTATTGAGTATACAATGCTATCATTCATGCCATCATACAAAATAATTGTTTAGTCCATTAGAAGACTTTTAACCGACAACATACAAATTAACTAGTAAAATGAGAATATAAGAATACCACACGTGTTAAGATGATATATCACTCTTTTGATTCAAATTATTATTATTATTATTGTAGTTGTTATTATTATTACAATACCGGTGTAATTTCAATAACGTTCCATAACGAACCATTAGTACGCGGACGCCGGACAGATTGAACCCTGCAGGCGGTTTTAATAGACATAAAGTAAAATGCATTTTATATTAATTTATATTATAGATATATAAATAGGCCCAAAATCCGTGCATCTCTATATACGCTTTCTACTAGCCCGCCTTATTATTGTATGTATATTGTACAGTAATAAATTATATTATGTACATTTTTTTGGATTGAATTGAATTGACATTTCATATTTTTAGAGGGCTTTTAATAGTAATATATAATAAGTACAATAATAAAAGGTGCTATTCAAAATAATTTTATTTCAATTTGTAAATTTTTGATACAAATTAAACAATATTTAGTTCAATGAGCTTGTTTTAAACTTTTTAGAAGAATCAATAAATTAGTTATAGATACGTTATAAATTCAATTCCATTGAGTATTCACTATTCTGTCTTCATTATACAATAATATACGTCATATGCATGAAATCGAAGCTTAATACAGTTAAAACTATAGATATTTTATTCATATATAATGAAAAAATATATTAGTTATATGAAATGCTAAGTTGTAGTTCTTTAAACAAGTGAGTTTAATATTCATTATTTTTTTATAAAATTTGAAAGTATTGGAATAGGTACTTGAGGACTTACTAAACTATTAGTTATAATATGTATAAGTAATCAATATAATAATACCTATTTAGACATTTTTGAATTTGCCAATTATATCTTGTAGGTAGTTGAAATCTTAAATAACCATAATATTAAGAAAGAAAACGTTTTAACCGTTATGGTATCATAACTTCACAGTTTAATTTCAGTGCCTCTGAAAAAACCACAGTAGGAACAGATTCAATGATAAAAGGTAAGCATAATTAATATATTTCACACACAAAACTGATTGGCACTTTCACATTTAATCGCTAATATTTAACTAAAGCAACGTTTATCTATGAACTAATAGTGTCTATTAATACTTAATAGGTATAAAAATGTACGGTCTCAGGTCTCTATGAAGGTATCTGGTATACCTATAATTTTCAGTATAATATAATTTAATAAAACGAGTGAAAGTATTAATATTGTAGGTACGTTTAAAAAACCTATTGATCCCTATAATAGTCTATAGACATTTTGAAATGAAAACGGTAAAGATTTTCCTGAATTTTCTAATACTGTTATCGAGCCATAAATCATAATATTATATTATATTTATTTTCCTACATTAACTTAACTGTTACCGCAACAGTTTTAGTTAAATTCTAGTTTAAGCTTTATCAAAATAAATTATTGATTAGTACTTACGTGTTTTTCGTTTGTCGATGTACAAAAATGTATAATATTATATATCGAGTATTCTTGATTTCTTAAAATTAAGTTTCGTTTGAACACCAAAATCAGTTATTAGTATTTTTAATTTGGTGATAAATTATGAATTGTTTTAAAAATATTCACCCGGCACTGACCTATACGTGATTAATACTTATCTATACTAGCTGTTTCAGTCTATAAATTCATAATACTCCATAGAGACAAAATAATGGAGTTTTATTAGCTGCCGTACCGATAAATTTAAACATGAATATCTGTCTATACTTATAATTTTATCAAACTATGTGTTACATGAGAATTTATAGAGAAATTGTTGTTGCGGTGATGTTTATAAAATCATTTCTTGTTGTAGTTATAGTGTTATAAAATTATAAAATAATAACACGTATACACGACTTCTGCAAGAAAAACGTATTATTGGCGAACGTGAACGTCACGAAAAGCATATTATACACATCCCTATCAATATATTATATATATATATAAATCCGAAAGACTGAAATTCTGTACAATCATTCCTTCCACAACTCTCTTGAAAAACTTCAAAAAACAAAATCAAACAACACCATATCTGTTCTCACATGGTTCAGACAAAATACAAAACGCAATCATAATTTAATCCTCAATCTTTCCTTTGCCTTTTCCTATACAAACTAAAAATACCAAACCATACTCATAGCACAACTGTATACAAGATTTGTCTATACTGAACTCACCTGTGGATTTCTGATGGAAGGAAAAGTGGGTCCGATTTGCGCAAAGTTATAATGTGTAGAACATTTCACCGTCTATGCCACACTATAGGTACATACCTCAAGAGTGTACCATGAAGTCAAAATAATAATTAACATCTCTTATATTCTCATAGAGTCGCTTCGTCCACATACGACTTACTGATGAGTGACCTGCAGTGGTGAAAATAAGGGGTGGGAGGGCTTGGGGTGCTTAGCCCCCTCAAAATCACTCAAAACCCCCTCAAAATATAATAGCAGTATACCATTCTTAAAAGTATGTACCTATAAATTATAATTTAAAAATATATGTGTTGGGGCTTGAGCTCCCCCCTAAACATTTTTCCTATTTGCGCCACTGCGAGTGACGTTCCACAAATACATTCAAATTTACAAAAACTAATTCGATTAAGTTTAAAACTTCCATCTTAACGTATGTTTCCGTATTACTATTAACGTAGGTAATGCAAAGCTTTGGGCATTTTGTGTGAAAGCCGAAATGGGCCATCGTGCAACCGCAGATTCCGCCGTTTTGACTTTTTTCTAAATAATGAAAATCGGTGAGAAAAAACAAAAACGCGGGAACTTAAGATGTGACTCCGAATGAAAAATCGACTTGGTCGAACCACCACGACTGCCACCACCCGCCCACCACCGCGACTCGTCGCCGACATCACCTGCAGCGGTCGTTGCTTGTCCGGCCGCGTAGCGTATTTTTTTTTTACCACTTTTTATATTCCGCCCGTTTGCGCCGACGACCGGTCGGGGAAAAATACCAATCCGGGGGATACGCACTGCACACGCGCGTGCGCGCGAGTTCGTTTACACGATCACAGAGATGTGCCGCCATAAAAAGCGGTTAGGTGCTATTAAAAAAAAAAAATCGAGAAAGAGAGAGAAAATAATATGTGTGTAGGTGCCAAACCGACCGTACGTTGTTATAGATATATGTGTGTACGCCGTATGCAGTGTGTGTGTGTGTGTGTGTGTGTGTGTAAAAAGATGATAGGTTATAATATTGTGTGTGCGCGGCGTGCGATGGGATGGGTAATGAAACAATCAATTCTGGACGATGAAGAATCGTGTCGGGCGAGAGGGTGCCACGCTGTCTAGTGCCAGGTTCTCGGGACCAGCCGCGGCCGCCAAGCCGCAGCTGACGCGGTTGCGGTGTATATATACCTCTATACGTATATAATAATATAATACACATAATAATAATATTATATTATGTAGGTGCTTGTGTGGTATTATACATATATATATATACAGTCATATAGCGTCTCCCCGCGGGAGTACCGTTTACGCCGACGCGTACGTATTACATACTTAGCTATATATATGCAGTATGTACATATTATCATACCTTTGTGAAAACCGCGGTCTGTGAGAAAAATATACAAGTACCGCAGTACACGAATTCGTGGGCGGAGCCGGTATACATATGGCTATTATATTATTGTATATATTATTATAATATAATATTCTACACATAGATAGGTATGTGCACGAAATTCAATGAGCCATGGGTACCTGTATAATATATTTTATAAATTTTCTATCGAAGCCGACGGTATGCTTGTACAAACGCTTTTCATCCGGTGCAGTTCGTGAATTTGTATTGGGTTTTAAATTTTTAAAAAGATCGGTAATAAATACGAGTGATGACGATTGGTCACACGGCCACGTAGATTTTAGCAGTAAACACTGGACTGACTGCACGCGCGTTTGTCTTCGTTAATCAATCATATTTAATTATATGAGTATTATGACGCATGCGTATATTAGTATATTATATTATAATAATACCTCTTGAGCTCGATTTCTTTTTCTATATATATCGTGTGCTATAGGTAACACGATTAAAATTATGAGATGTTTCTGAGGAAAAATGTAATATGGGTTTTTTCAAATATACGGTACATCATACGAGTATATAATATTATTATAATAGATACGTCATAGTATTCTAGAGTGCATAGTATAATACTACGATTGTATTGTTTTATTTTTTGTACTTAAAATTCCACGAGATGGTTTATCATTATTCATTATTAACCTTTTTTAAAACGAAATCGAGACCAACTCCGTCCAATTTCAGTGTAATCGTTTTGATAATAAACGTAATGTATTATGTACGTGCCGTAAAACGTGTTGGAAGGAAACGCTATTTTTTTAATGTATACACCGGCGACCGACACGACCGTCGTATACAGTCGGAATAATATACTCGAATGCATTTTGCCGCTGTTGCACTTTTTACGATAATGATTTATCACTATTGTACCGCACACACAGCACATTTGCGTGTCAATTACAATTAAGTTTGTAAATACATACATGTGTCTATAATGCCTGTGTATATAATGCAATAATAAATTATTTTATACACCCGTAGGCACACGCCGATCATAATAATTTAGATCAATAATTATAAATTAAAAAAACAAACCAATGCGTGTACGATGCAACGATATATTATTTTATACTATAGTGTGTGTTATTGATTTAAAGTTTACCTATAAACAATGCAAGAATAAATAATTAATTCATATAAAGGTTCAATGTCTACTCACCGGTATAATAATAGGTACCAACACTGTAACTGCAGCAGTATCGTAATACTTAGTACCTATTAGATACCTACTAAGTAGCTACTCGCTAACCTAACTAATAAAGTTGTAGATACCTACAACTTTATAGCTAATGTTACTAGTATTCTAATACATAATATATATAATATACTACTATTCACCGATATTGTTCTAATCCAATGAATATCCAATTCGTGGGAGCGTTAACAATATTATATAGCAATATTCAATATACTTAAGCATTATTAACACTGATTGTGTGGCTGTATAGTTTTCGAACACCAATTTCGGAATAAAAACGATTTATCGGTATATTAGCTATATTAGGTAATGGACATGATCGAAACGCAATATTATACTGCAAGACTGAATATAATCATTTTTTATGATAGGGCACTGCAGACCACGGCTGCTTTATAGTGTTGGGGGGTTGTAAATCGTGTTATCGAACGTGTTTTAACGACGATTTGACTTCATGCTTGAGACGAATATACCGTTAGAAGTATAATATAATTTCGGCTGTTATAAAAGTAGAGACGATGATTATAATCATTATTGTATCACTGATGAGGATGAGAATCAAAAATTCACATTGCCGATATAAAATAAAATAACTATATTGGTAATGACTAATAAGTGTATAATACCTATACAAATTTAATTGCAGGCAATTGACATATATTGAAGGACGATGGGTACTATTATAGACATATTGTAATAGGTATACCTACTAAGTTTATTAATTTTAATACAATTACATCTAAATCGATGATATTGTTTGCAAACATAATATTAAACTACTGCAGCTATATTCGCATTTGCCGCACGAAGAATAACGGTAAAACGAATAAAAATAAATGCTTGCAAAATACCGGAGCAAAATACTGATGAATGTTTTTCGTGAGAGCCATAGAGATCAACACACGACGGCGTGTCCGCGGTATATTATACTGTGTTTCCTTTTGTTGATGCCGCCGCATCTTTGATCGTGTCGCGTTAAAATGTCGATAAAAAGAAAAATAACAAGGGTAATTATAACGCACAAACGTGTTTTATAGATGTTCGATAACAGACCAGGTAAGAAAAAATAAAATAAAAACCTAATCTAAACCGATATTGGTATTTTACCACCCACTCAAAATTATAACTTGCTAGACTTGATGGCGTCTCTCTGTGACCCCGACCGCACGTGCGTCCGTATGAAATCTCTCGAACTCGAGGAGGATCATGATAATAATAATTCATGATATTATATTAAAGCAGTCGGGGAACATTCACTAGGATACTAGAAAAAACACCAAAACAAATTATTCTGATATTATATATACCTATGTATAATATTCTATTGTATATTAATTTATTACTGTCCTATGATGTATTTTTTTTGGTCGAAAAAAAATAATAACTACTCTTTTATCTAATATAATGCCTATATCAATTATCCAGAATCAAATGATTTTACTGTTATAGATGAATATAATATAATATAAATATGAGACATAGGTGCATACCAATGATGTATAATAATAATATCACTATTTGTCGTATTAGGTACCTATTTAAGTTTTTCAAACATAGTATAAGTATTTAAGACAATTCCAATTTTAAATATTACTGTTTAACGCCTAACGCATTCAAATTAGCTGGCCAATGTCTTAGGGAAATTTAACAACCGTGAGGATGCGCTGCTAAACATCGATGTGATGTATATAGGGGACTATCAATGTTTGTCAATTGACCCGAATTTGGGACATTTGAGGTATACTAAAAACTAAAAAGGTGTACATCAATTGCGCCATTAAAAATAAAATACGTAAATACTATACCGAGTGATCCATTTAACACTCATTATTTTAAACGTTTTTGAAAATATTTCTTTTAAATACATTTAATACAATACAAAACAACATTTATGGTAAAATATTGTAAATATTATAAAATTAATTCTATAAATAATATAATATATATTTTTATATTTATATTATAATATTATAAATACTTTACTATTTTTTAAGTTTTTTCTCATTTGAATAACAACGTACGTTTCAATTTTTAATTTCATATTCTGGAGCAGAATTACCCGTATTACCCAATTTTGACAAAATGCGAATTTCAAATATGTATGAAAACAGAAAAAATGTTGCATGATTTGTATTTTCTAGAGTAAGACAAATTTTTATCCAAGTAAATAATTATTTGAACGATTTTCTTATAATTACCTATACAGGTACTTACAATATATATACCTACCTATAACATAGCATATTAGTTGAAGAAGTTGATGTTTTGAATGGTGGTAAAAACAACTTATGAATAACATTGTATTAAGTTTTCAGGTTTTATCTATTGAAATTGAATATTTTATCAATTCTTAATAAGAATATTATAATATTTAAATTCGTATTTTTTGATATTCAAACGTTAATAAAAAAAAATGTTACCCATGGATTTACGATTTGTTATAAATTCTATATAAGAACAACTTTTGCTTTAGCTTTTTGACGAACATGAAAAATCGAATAATAAGTTTAATTAAAGGCAAATCATTGATTCAATATAATATGTGTTTAAGTAATATAAATAATAAAATTGTATACACATCCGTATACAATATTATACATTGTTTCTTTGAAGAACGGCCGTGACGTGCGCGTGTTTGATTTACAATAAGAGTAGTATCTAATGAGTTACGAAACCCACGATGAATGGACACGTTCGACATTAGTTTATGATTATGTTCAATATATATAAGACATACGCAGTGTATATTATATATTTAATAATATGATAGTATAGTGTATATTATTATTCTTAGGTATATATAGTGATTGTGTTGTGTTATTTCCAAAGGTTAGTAACCGGCAAAAACATAATCAGCTGGCAGCTCTCCGACCATTGTTTGAACGGTTCCCGTGTAATTATTATCTTCGACAACCATTTGAAACATAATAATATATAGTATTGTAGTAAATATATATATATTATAATATGAATATAATATCTGAAAAGAGAAGTATATCATAATAGTATTAGTAGTGCCTATTACTATTGTAATTTCATTTGTTATTATTATCTTTATCGATGACAAATCTCATACTAATGGATACATTTATTGTATTATAAAGGTGCTTACGGCCGCAGTAAATTATTATTGTCTGCCGCGATGACGTACGACCGGGTCCGAGTGTTTTGAAAATCGTTTTGTTTCTAAACCAGCGGCGACGGGGTGCACAGCGTGAATGGATCGCGGAAACTTACAAACCGAAACCGACACATATAGGTACGTCATGCTGCAAACACATTACATACACGACGTCTATAAAAAAAAAATTAAACAATATTATAACATAAGATACGACGATGTTTACATCAGTGTCAAAAAATGATTTTGTCAAGGGGGGGTTTATATGTCTGATTTTTTAACATGCACTATTTGATTATTAAAAATATAATTGAAAGTAATCACCTCTTAAACAGCCTTTGAGAAAAATATCATGGGGATCTATCACCCTCATCTCTTCCGATTTGACCGCCACTGGTTTAGATATAATATTATATAAGATCAAACTGGCAACTAGCTGCAGATTGAATATCAGAGTGTAAATAATTAAGTACTTATATGGTATATTTGAAAAAATGTAATTAACTTTTAACATAAGATAAAACGACGTGTCATTATATACATATTATTATTATATTTTTTTATATAGTTATAATTTATAATGATCCAACGCTATTACAATTTAACACTATAACGCATTTAACTTTAACACTTACTTAACTACAAATATTGCATTTTTGTTTTTCATGTAAATTTTAATTCATATATAGGCTTAGGAGCGACTAATATTTTCATATTTTTTTTTATATTTAGGTAGCTATATTAAATAAACAGCCAGGTCAAATATAAAACGTGTGTGGAATGTGTTATAAGCAATCTAAATTCACAATCTTTTTTGGTGTATTCTAAGGTTTTTTGCCTATTAGTACTAATTATTCTGCAAAAAATTATTATTCTTAAAAATTTAACATAAAATTATATTATACCAACATTGTGTAAATATTGTGCCCTTTTCGTTCCTGATAAGCTCTTTGTGCTTCTCACCGGTGTATTGACTTATGACTTTGTTTCTTGGAACGGATGACCTTGATATGGAAACAGTATAATTATTATACAAAGAGAAAACAAATTATATTAGAAATATATACCTAGTAAATAACAATTTCAATATAATTCAGTCAAAAAATTTTTTTATTTTAATAGAAATTCGGTATTTTTTTATGTACCTATCTGCATTTTGCAAGCATATTTTAATCTTTGCATGTTTGTTAAAGAAATAAGTCCTCAATCCTTTACAGTTATAATATTTATTCAGTAACGAAAAGTACACCCACAGGCCACAGGTTATCGGTTTATAAAATCATCGGAAATTATGGCACGTACTATTTTTATATGGGTTTGATCTTTAACACTTGCAGATACAGATATCAATGTCATTGCTCGTTTATTTGTACAAACATATTACCTATATTATGTAAATAATAATTATGATGCACAATTTAGTTATATTTCAAAGGTTAAAATTTTGTTTACTTGATGTACTAATTAATAGGCATCTGATTGTTAAAAATGAAGATAATGCATCTACAAAATGTGCTCTATGATAAAGTCATAAAGATATTCTGAAAATGTTGTAATATTGAATTTGTTTCCAGTGTAATTTCCTCGATATAAGACATAATACACCAGTTTTTTAAAAAAAGTTCAATTTTATAATTTAACAATATGGTTTATAATACGTACAATAGCTGGTATACCTGTACATTATATCTAATATATTGTAATTTATATTTATGCACTGCAGTTAATATTTTAAAGATAAAAAGAAACTTTATAAGTAAAATTTGTTAACAAAATTGTATTATTCAAATTTAAGCTCTATTTAAGAAGTTACTGGAAAAAATATATTTAAATTTTTTAGAAATGAGTATTAAATACTTGTTATTTTTATGTCCTATTTATACTTTATAGAAGGGAAATAGTACGCTATTCGAAATTTTTCCTCCACAAGGAAAATCTATGAATCATAAATATGTTTTTGTTAAATTAGTAACCATGACAAAAAAAAACTTTCAAAAAATCGGTCAGGAACAAAAACTCTTGTATCCAGCACAAAAACATATTTATGTTAAAAACTAGAAACAAATAGTTCGAATTACATTACAGTTACGTTTATGGCCATATCTTTGAACATTGTTTATAAAATAATAAAAATAAAGGTTCTAAAGGTTTATATTATATTTTTATTTACATTTTTATTTCCTGAAATATATAATTATATAAACCATTGCTTTCAATTTAAATGGTAATAATTGTGGTAATAATTGTTCTGACCCTATATCGAATAATCAAAATTAATTAATATAATTTAGTGTTTTTTTTAATTATGTCTGCATGGTGTCTATTTAATAAAGAGAACAATTTAGGCAATATTTAGGCAATATTTAGGCAATATTTAATCTCGTAACCACTGCCTACCCGAGAGCTTTGTGTAAGTCGTAAAATATCACAAGTGTGAGTGTTTTTGGACATGGATTTCGGGGTTACGTGAGCGCTGCGATTGCGTGCAAACAATGACACAGCAAAACAGAAAAATTGAAAGCTCAAATTGATCAGATTTCAAAAACTTTTTTTATTGTTAGAAAGAGAAAGACTACTGATTGACGTCATCATGGACTTAGTTTCATCTGGATTAAGTTTCTAAAAACAAAAAAAAAATAATAATAAATGAAATTAAATGAAAAACTTGGTCATATTCAAACACATATAATATAGGGCTTAGATATAGAATTTTTAAAATGCCTTACATTAAATATTAACTATAGTATAGTTTATAATCATGTCATCTTGCATAAAAATCCTTTATGGCTGCCGGTTATATTCAAGAACTCTCACAACTCATTATTCGTATTTCATTTGGTGCATATCTACACTTTACCGACCTCCTTAATAACAATTATTTTAGAGTTGATTACGCTACAAACACAACCATACTTATTAATCTATCTCCCTTGGTATAGTATATAAATAATAATAATAATAATATAATACTATAATATGCGTATATACCTACACCTACATAAAATATCAATTTCGTGATGTTCCATTTGTATCCACTTTATAGTCTCATACTCATTTCTCGTTTACCCTAACTAAATTCTTTCTTTTGATCATTAGCTACCTCCATAATGGTCTTGATAATTCTATTCGGTCTACATGATGCATCCAATTAGTCTTCATCACTTTTGTTGTACTGTTACTAAAATATTATGGACATTTATTTTTCACTTCTAAGCCCAACATAATTTTAGTCTTTATTTTAACTTTTGCAGGCCAACGTTATATAATATTAGATTAACGAATTAAAACACTTTGGCTTGTCAAAATATTCTTCTATCGACTGTTTTATTTTGGAATTTTGTATGAGGAGGAATTGTATACTTGATAGATTTAAATAGAACGAATATTTACGAACGATGTTTCAGTTAATGTTGTATTGCATTATTATCTGACTACCGGCCAAGGGAAAAACATTAAACGATTTTTTTTTGCAATCAATCACTACGAGTATTTACCTACTTACCTATAATTACCGAATGTTTGTGATATTGACTCGATGGCTACAAAAAAACCTAATAATTGAACTTTGGAAAAATGCACTATGCACAGTATCATATTTGCTAGCAATTACAATACATAATATTATGTTGAAGCAAAATATAGATATTAGCAGATAATTTATGTTTGCATAAGTAACTTTTGTGTGTCTCGTATTGGGATGTATATACAGTTTAAAATTCGTATAGTAATAATACGTAGTGATTACAATATATATTATGTTATTGAGCTGTGATCGTCGGTGAGTGTGTGCGCTGCACCGGTGGCGGCGGTGGTGTAATCGATGCGAGAGACGATCGATTAGGCGGTGCAGTGCCGAGGCTGCGGGTGCATGGATGCGTGTAATGCGCTGCCCCCGTACACTTAACACCTGCTGACGCCGCCAATGGACTATTAATCGTCCACAGACACGTATGTACTACGTACCTATTCCGTTTCTGTTGTTCGGGTAATTTCATCGGGGGTTTATATTATTTTTTTATTATTGTTATTTTGTTCATTTCGTATGACCTATGGATTAAAAGGTAGGTACGTACATGTACACAATGATAATATTATATACATTTTATGCAGCGAGAAAAGGGAAGAAAATAAAAGGAGCCCACCGCTTACACACACACGCACACATACACACATACATAGAGAAACAATCCATCCTACGTAATAAGAGTATAGGAATTCTGAAGCCGACACGGTGTGTTAGCCGTTGACAATGCAAAACGGATTGGGCTACTTGTGCGTGTCAAGTGTGAGAAAACCCACAGCGGCGCCTGAGTCTTATTTTTATAAAGCGGTCAAACACTTGTAGACGGTGGTAAATGATACTTTACACATTATGCGAATACATGTTGTGAACAAGAAAAAAAAATAATTACATACAATTTACTTAAATTTGAATGACTACATTTAATATAAATGTAATATTAATTATTATTTTATATTATTTTATGATTAATACGAAAGATAATGGAAGTAGTTACGTATTTTAATTACAGTTAATAATTTGTCTTATCATAAACAAAATTATTATTTTAACCGAATTAATGTAACATTTCTATATAGGTACATTATCTGTATGTAATTATATAAGTATAACACGCATAAAAAAAATATGTGTATAATAGCAGGTAAAATAGTATTAATTAGTTATTTCTTTTTTAATGTTACAACTGATAAATACCAAAATATTAATAAACCAAATATGCAATTCAAAATATATAAAAAAAAAATTAGATTGACGTTTAATAATAACTACCTATCGAATATCGATTTATATCGTAGATACATCGATTTTAGTGACAGGGATAACATTGATTAATAATGATAAACTGACTTCCGTAGTTGCGTCCCGTTTCATTGACTACTGCGACAATGACTTCTACCTGAACAAAATGTTGGCCAAGTCAAATGTGGTATAGTTGACTTAATATGTACACATTTCAGTAGTGAAACTCCAATATGCATACATTTTATTTTTTCGTATTATTTTATGTAATGATGTACTAAAGAGTTAATTATTTTAAGGACTTTGGGGATCATAATATACGATAAGAAGCTTATGTTTTTTGTTGATATATTTAGCACTGTAGAGGTCAATTCTATAGAGTCAATTATGCCACGCGTAAGACGTCTAAAATTAAATAGATATACACGTATTGTATTATAATATTATGCAATATACAATAACGCATTTATTATAACGGATATTCCTGGCTCTAGTTGTTATCATAGATTATCATTTAAATTACACACATGAACGTTTAGACTGCAATAACGTGTGACATATAATACTAGTTCTATAAAATATTATAATAAATGAACAACAGGTGTGCACTACACAGTATACATTTTATACTACATTACTACTGTCTACTATTACATGAATTATGATGTAGGTTGTTGTATACATTTTGTGAAATATATTATTATTTTAAATGAACACACACAGTGGAGTAGTTGGAAAAATCCAAAAATAGACAAGGTTAAGTGAATAAATTGGTCGTTGTTCAACTGCAGATAGATCTTTTTGTACCTATTAAATTTTTTTTTAGTACTATAGGTACTTCAATAAGGTGAAAGTATTTGTTAATTAGGAAGTATAAAATGCTGCACTGTATAGAATATTTTGTGATTCAATACTGAATATTATATTTTATTGCGATAGTTATTAATAATTATTATTAAATCTACTACATCCACATGACGAATACAAATACGTCCTTTAGCCATTGGACACACATATGAATACTACATAACGATTAACGAATATGAGATTATTACTTAAAAATATAGGTACACTATACACTATAGGTACCTATACGTCTTATTATATAGGTATTTTGTAAATTGTAATATCTAAAAGTATACTATACTAGAAACCTAACTCAAACTGTGTATGTTGATAGTTTGATATACATATTACATATATATATTATACCCATCGAACACTCGACTTAGTAAAACTTGAACAACTTAAAAATGTTAATGTGCCTAGCACTGCCTGTAGCTAAGTAATAATACAGGATAGATTCGAACGCAATATTGTTTCTTAAGACAATTAAACTTCACTCTGCTTTCTAAACCTCGAATGGCATTTTAAAGTTTAGCAATAAAGTAATTTATAATTTTTACTAATTTATAGCCCGTATAGGTATAATTATAATGACATTAAACAAGATAATATAACTTAAATTATTTTGTATGTATTACATTTTTGTTACCTACCTATAGCTTAATTTTAACACTAACTTTATATAAATTGAAATAATTAACTCAAAAAATGTTTAGTTCAAAATTGACATTATACATTTTTAGTCGATTATAATTCATTATTTGATTGAACGTAGGGTTAAGAGATCACATCTAATATTACTAAAAACCCTTTATTATATTCCTTGCATTACATGTCATTGAGTAAAACTACATTGTGTAATTTGCGTTAGTTAAAATTCACTTATCTCAATGCCCATAAAATATACACATAGAAATAATATAGAAACAGTAGTGTTTTATATAAAGGAAACGCACGCTGCAAGGGTAAATATTAAAAGTTGGTAATTTATACTATATCATAGTTCTGCTGCTTTGCTTATAAAATAAAATAGTTTTTATGTCTTGATAAACTTATAGTTAAATATTCTAGTAGTACAGACAGTTTGAAATCTTAAAAAAAAAATATCGGAATCAAACGCCAAATACTCAACATTTTATCTTCAGCCGTAAAAATAATTTATTTATTTAAATAATATTATACTTTAATTTTGTATGGAATATTGAAATAAATAGTAGATAATCAACAAAAATTTAAACCTTACGTGATTGAAGTCACTGCTGTCAATTATATTTCATATTATAATCTTATACCTACTACATAATAATATATTAGAATATATATTATAATGGTTTTTGGGTAAAAATGAGTATTGACTATATTGTAGTTGATCATCGAACGTGTTTAGGACTCAGTATTTTGGAAACTATTTAAGGTGGTGATGGCCTGAGGTAGAGAGGCAGAGAGGGAGCCCGATCTGCTGTGCGTTCGTTTCCCATGACCTACAGGTTTTTATAGGTTGTGGGTATGTATGTATGTCTGTCTGTCCGTCTGTCTGTTTGTCTGTATGTCGTATACGCGTTATTTCGTCGTTGAAATCGTCCTCGTCCACACACATCACATAAACGAGACAGCCATTTTGTTTTTCTCATTTTTCCGTGTGCATATGCCCATAGCGGCGGTAGCGTAGCACGCGCTCGGAACAAATCGAAATCGTCGGACGTGCCACCGCAGACCGTTTTTTTCTATATATACGTATATGATATAATATATATAGATGTGCCCAGTCACGTCGGAACCACCGTAGGTACCTACAATATATAGGAACATATATACCTAGGTATATGTATACGTGCCCACGTCATCGTCTTGTTTTATATCTCGTCGCACGCCGGTCGATAAATTTGTTATTGCTTTTTTTCCATCCCATTTTATTCTTCGCCGCCACTCGTTCTCGTGATCTAATGATATGCACCATTTCACTGTTGGGTCCGTTGCGCTCAAACGCGGCCCATCATTCCACCGCCGACGAGGCTGCTGTATAGTGCAGTACGGCAGTCGGTGGCAGCGGTCGGGTCCGACGGGGTTGAAATAACATAATGGTAATATATTATATTATAAAGAAGGAAAAAACGGTCTCTGTTGGAAATTAAACGGTTAATCTATTGTTGTGCACGAGAACTGCGGTGTATATATATTATGGTACATTATCATATATGAGTACGTGCACAAAGTGAGGTGGAGGGAAAGGATGTGAAATGAAAAAAAAAATACCACCGACTCCGAGAACCATATAGTAAACCGCGGTGGCGGCGCTTGGTCGCGGGGCGTGCTCTGCCGCCGCGTGTTCGATTGAAACGTACGCGCGCGCGCGCGTACCCATCCGGCTGAACTATATTATTATATAGTCACATTGACCGGATAATTTGGAACGATATTCGTAAGGGATTGGACGTGTCCGGAAACGGATGTGTAAACGTGTCAAATATATTATTATCTATTCTGTGTTTTCAACTATACATATATATTATTACACATTCGTTTATGTTAAGATCGAATGTATCCAGGTGATGACCATAGTTTAATGACAATTCAAATTTATTCCGACTTCAGTCTACATCATACATAGGCAATATTCAGGGTTATGCAATATGTGCACGCAGCTGTTATACTGAGCAGATAGTAAAATTATGCAGTTATAAGCTTTGTAATACCTACGCATATTATTATGAAGTTAGTTTTTGCTTTTTATTTTAAATTTATTTTAGCTACTTTAAAAGTTTATTGAACACTTATTAGTGTTCAATTCGCAAAAATAGGAGGGAGAGGAACTTCAGGGAACTTGGTCTCTAAAGTAATCTCCACCAGCCACCCTCATTTCACCTTCTCATAAATTAGGTACGTACCTACTTACTTTATCATTTATTTGTTGGAGAATAAAAAATAAAGCTAATAAATATTATAAAAATAAACCAACTATTAAATAAACTTACAAAATGCATAATATTATAATATATAGGGACTTGAATCAAACCTAGTTTTAGTCTGAATATAATTGAATACATGTGTCCGATTAAGGTCATAAATTAAGATATTTATTAACCTATGTAATAAATAATATTACAATGTCCATTAATAATCTATAAATGCATTTTTTTTATTTTTTTTTTATTTTTTTATTACATTTTTTAAGAGTTAATACATATTTTTTTGTCTTTCTTAAAATAATTTTAAAATTTGACATGATGTTTCTTTCTGTAATTAATGGTTCAGTTACTTTTTTATTCATATTTTATGCAATGTTCTTATTATTTTTAAGCCATTATTCGTTATTATGCATCATAATTCATATACTTTTTATAGGTACTATTGATATTATTTTATAAGAAATAAAATACACTACCGGTATTCATTGTATCGTGTGCACTGTGCGTAAATGGTAAACGGTATTTCACCCAAAGAAATCAATTAATTTGATCGCAAAAATCGTTGTCATGTCATCTAATACCGTAGACCGGTAATTGGTAATTAAAGGCGATCGATCTGTAAAAAAAATAAAAGAGCACCCGCGGTGGCGATCGTCGTAATGGTTTTAATTGTTTTTTTTATTATTATTATTCGTTGCAATTACAGAAATCTGTTTTCACGGAAAATCCATTCATTCACTAAATTTTACCGGATCGAATAAATTATATACGCGCAGCATATCGCACGTACCCTGGGTCTCCGGCGCGTGATGACGATCTCCTGGGCCGGCCTCGCACGTCTGCGGGAGGTAATAGATTTGTCACCGTGTCGGCGGTAGGTGCCCGTATAATTATGCATTATTGTGATATAATATTAATAATGAACAAGAGGCAACCTGGACGACTTACGATGACGACGAAACTATAGCTAGTCTCTGTGAGTGTATTTATATATAATATAGTACAATACTACCTACACTATGTATAGTAGTGCTACACGTCTTCTTTATACACATGTGTAGTATATAGTATAATAATATGACACTATAGCATAATAGATTCAATATTATAGTAATACATATCTTATACCCATCAAGCAAGTATATATAATACCGTGGAGGGTAGTAGTGGTGCCCCGTGGAGGATGTGACCGGTTCCCATGACGCGTAGGTATACTACAGCAGTAGCCGAGCAGGCGATAGCTGCAGCGTACGTCGTAGGATTTCCGGGCCATTGGATCCATAAGAATAAAATATATAAGGTGAACGAGACGACTTTGTGACGACTGCAATATACATCGATAATATATAGAAGTAGGTAAATGGTAGTCGGTATACATTGTAGTATATTTATATATATATATATATATATATAATAGTATATACTATATAGGTACGTTTCGTGTATATATTTATAATAGTAATAGGTATATACATGAACGATGTGCGGGTGCTATAGTGCATGTATAAGTGCTGGGGGAGAGAAGTATAGACAGATAGATGAGTGAGAAAGAGCAAATTAGACCGTTCAACACGCCAATTAGCCTCCATGCTCCCGTGGTCTATTTTGCTTTGACGGGACCCACCACGACAGCTGTCGATATCTTATGTTTCTATATATATAGGTATATACGTATATAGGTATAAGTACGACCCGCGACCAAGTCGAAAACCAAAACCACTGTGTATTACACTTCATTGCGGCATATTAGAGTGAGTGAGATAAAACAACTATAATATATAAAACGCCGCCCGACCTGGTGAGCTCGTCGTTTCCGCCGATCAAATGATCCGTTTCCTGTACTTATTGAATTATCAACACGTCACGTCAATTATCGTATCGTCTAAATAATATGATATTATATTTCTTGGTGTATCATAGATAGATAGATCGACGGTATAAACCAACGACGTGACATATTTTTCTAACCGTTTCCCAGGCTGTCGTCACTACGATAAATGTCGGACGGGATTCCGCGACCTCTGCCTGCAAAGACACGAAATTGCCCCCGGAACTGCAGAAGCGGTGTTTAACCTGCAGCAATACTCCTACCTGTCTACCTATACAGAAGTAGGGTTCAGATTCTTCAAATGTCCTTTTTTTTTTTATTTAAATCGTACGAAGTATTGTTTTTTTTAGAATAAGTTAAAAATATAATATTCAAGTTAATATTCATAAAAAAACATGCAGTTAGAAGTTATGTTGGAGTTGTTGGACGCCTCACTGTATATAGGTATTATAATACCTACATAATGAAAAGTTATATGCGAAATTTATTTTATTTTAGAACTACTCAGGAAGTAGGTAAGTATTGTTTTTTTGGTGACACCCCCTGTACCTATATTGGCTTTATATTACACTAATAATTATTGTAATATACCTATGGTTTAGGTGTTTTTGCATTTATAATCTGTGGTTGTTGTTTAAGTATGAGATGCTTAAATGTTTTAATTTTGTTCAATGTCATTATTTGTGAATTATCCACAACCCGTATATTATTTTATGATAAATTTGGCTCGTTCATATATATATAGTGTAATATAGCTGCTAAAATCAACCAATAATATTATATAAGTGTGTGTATTATAGTATAGTATAATATACGTTAAAATATATTTAAAATATTTTCTATGGAACGATTAAGTATATTAACGGTACCTAATACAACCTATAAAGGTATGTAACATATATACTGGCATGTACCTATCTAAAATGTTTAAAACGTCCGCATAGTTCATTTATACATATAGGTACAACGTTTATATTATATATAAATATTTTGTTTAAAGTTATTAGGCCATCGGGGAAGCGAGCGGCCGGTATATCATATTATATTACTGCGCCCGTGGGCCTAAGCTAATAAGGAATTACTACGTTGCGGCTCGCAAGTGAAACCTTTACTACAAAAGATCCTCGGGCGTACATTATTATATACACCGTAAATACGTTATGATGAAATACATTTTAACGGAATGGGCGACAAGAAGATTATTATTATATTATATTAATAATACCTGCAGTCTCTAAAATTCAGAAAATACAGGATTTTGAAACTTGTGTCATTATACCGCGGTATTGTGCGGACCGAACACATTGGTAGGTATACCATATACAAAGGTACTTTAGGTACATATTATATAATAATATATCCACATATATATTTATAATTATATACACGTACATAAATTTGTGTTACAATTCAGTTGAGCAGGTGTATAACTGTATAAAATATTGTCCATTGGTTTTAAAAAAAAAGTTATGGTTTTGTTGTAAGACATTGCGTGGAGCATTCAGTGCAAACTTACATGTACGCTATATCCATCTACCATATACTGCTGGCGCAAATATAAGAACTTATAGAAATATAGACTATAGTTAATCCACCTCCCCGGCTCCCTCCTCCATTAAAATATATCTGTTAAGTCCTTATCAAGTACCTTGGTTCTTTATTCATAATTTTTGTCTCCAACTATAAACATAAAGCTAATAATAATTGTTAAAATATGAAATACTTGTTTAAATTGCTGACAACAGTGAACAGACTCACCCAGCAAAAGCGACCACCGGCGTAAGGACAATGTCTGATACTCTGATTGCCTATTGAATACATCTTAGAAAAAGCACACTTTCAACTTTCTTAAATAAGTATAATATATTCAACTACTGAGGTATAATAAATACGGGTGGATGTGTGGGGATTTTAATAATATAATATCGCAATTATATAAGTATCGCAATAAAACACAGTTCATTTAACAATAATTAACGATTTCTAATCATCACTATCTTATTACAATTTTAATCTTGTTTAATGACAGCGTTACCTATTTTAAATCTTACATTTTATAGATATATGTTCAATATTGTTTTGAGTATGATACATTATATAGTTAGGTACATGTGAAACGGATGTTCGATCATAAAAGTAAGCACTTACATAGATATATAATTGGATGTGTAGTAAATATAGCCATGTAGGTTCTCATAAATTATTCGAGGATACGGTAAGAGAAACAATAATTAAATAAAAATTATCTTCGTATATTTTCTGGGGTGAGTCAATTGATTCTATGGATAGCGTTTAT
The DNA here is from genome assembly GCF_005508785.2 of Acyrthosiphon pisum. Taxonomy (NCBI): domain Eukaryota; kingdom Metazoa; phylum Arthropoda; class Insecta; order Hemiptera; family Aphididae; genus Acyrthosiphon; species Acyrthosiphon pisum. The sequence goes on along the minus strand of NC_042495.1, from coordinate 77,543,404 downwards.
TATAATTCATAATATCTATGTTATATTCATAATTATACCTATCAATCTACAGGATTAAACACGTAGGTATATATTTGACAATTTTAGTTTCGATAATTACATATACAATTTAATAGTTTTGTACTACTTCAGTATACTGCTTGTATCAAATCTAATTACGGAGGAAACCGGGAAGTAATGCACAACGCTGCACAAAGCTCTTCTCAGTTCTTATCATGATATAAATTTTATATATTATATAGGAAAATCGAGAAATTGAGAATTTTTAACAATTTAAGAGAGAATAGGAAAGCGCTGACGAACGAATTTTTTCCGAAATCGTTTTACAAGAAATCTCTGTTCCGAAAATCAAATCAGATTAACCTATTATTATAATATACAGTATATATTAAATGTGTAGGGGAAACCTGGGTAAGACGGGACACCTAATACTTAAACTCATATAAAATAAACAATTTATAACTTATCATGTTAAAAATGTTTCCAAGTCATTACAAATATTATGACGTACCTTAATATGCAATAACAATTCCAAAAACTGTTTTAGGAAAATATTGAGAATTTTTTTAACTGTTTTACTCAAAGTGTCTCGTCTTACCCTGTTATCGAGGTAAAATGGGACACGACATGTTCAAGATGGGACACATATAATAATATAAGAAATATTCATTATTATTTTTTAATAATATTGTATTACATAATTAATATAATATAAAATAACAAATTATAAAACAACTCCAAACATTGTATCTTATTACTTTAGGTATAATAATAAAATAACGGTAAATTAGAATTTAAATTTAAACTTTCATAAAATAATAAAAACAATTCCTTCCAAAGTCAATCCTAATGACTTTTAGGTTACACATAATATGAAATAACATAAGTAATAATAATAATAAATAACATAAGTTTTATAATATTATTATAAAACTTTTTCAAACATTTTATCCTATTTCTTTAGGTATAATAACAAAATAACTGTACAATTAGAATTTAAGTTTTAACTTTCATAAAATAATAAAAACAATTCCTTCCAAAATCAATCCTAATGACTTTTAGGCTACACATAATATAAAATAACATAATATAAAATAACTTTTTCAAATATTTTATCCTATTAGGTACTTTAGGTATAAAATTATAATTTAAAATGTATAAAGAAATAAAAAACAATTTGTTTCAAACTTAATCCTAATGACTTTAGGTTATACTGATATTGAACTATTACAAAATAGTAAATACCAAGTGAGGACAAGATGGGACGTCCCATTTTACACCTAATAAAATGTCCCATCTTGCCTCATTGTGCTTTATATTACTTAAGTACATTTAAAATCAAAAATATCAATCGCAGTGTATTACAATTGAAACCAGTAAACGCGCAATAAAATTTACAACAATACTAGTGTACCGGAATAAAAAATAATTAAATATGTAAGTACCCAACAACTTCGATGTAATGACGAAAATTTACATTGTCAAACGACTTTTTTTAAAATCATCTTGTTTTCGTTATCAAACATAGTTATCATTAATGTGAAACGTTAAAATAACAGTGTTACCAACACTGAAAATAAGTGTTCCCGAGAGATATTGTGTAATTATGTTAGTTATTGAGATAATACTATGTCCCGTCTTACCCGATGTCCCGTCTTACCCAGGTTTCCCCTATATGCACGCGCGTGCGTATATATAATATAACCGCTTAGAATTTTACGCCTAAAGGGCTGAGGTCCGAGGTAAATGGTCTACAGTTGTGTCGAGGCACACGTATGATATACCTACTTTATAATGTATATATGATGTATTATTATGTATATCTATATACCATATGTACACGATATATATTATGCATGTGTATGTACAAGTTTACGCGTACACGAGTACACACAACACCACGCGTATAATGACACGACGTGTACAAAAGTCATTATATGTAGGTAGGTATTATATACTATAATAGATAGGTATATTAGACACAATTTTGATCGTTTGGCAATGCTCATTAATATTGTTGTACTATTTTTTTTTTTTACCTGAGTTTTATAACTGCATAAAAGATTATATATACTAGGTATATTAGCGATTATTTTTAATTTACCTCTCGTCTATTAGTCGTCACAATATCGACACAGCTGTAACACGCTATAGACGACAAGTTTCCAAAATTAATACTCGCGCTCCACAGTATAATAATATTATCAATAAATATTAATACATTTATAACACTGGAGTATAAAGATTTGTTATGTTTTTTATCAACTGGATCTACCCCGACATACTATATATATACGAACAACACAGCATCGCGTTTTATTCGTTCAATGTTTTTTATAGTCTTCAGTATGACAAAATTGTAAGTGCAATGTTAATTTTCAAATACATAAACTTTCTTGACGTAAGACGTACAATATTATATTGAACACCAATCTGCGAATAGATATTTCCAATGTTGATCATAAATAAATAATACAATCATTAATAGTGCAGGGCTGGATTTTAGTTAAAAGCTTAAAAAGTTGTGCCAAGAGAAAAAGTTTGGAGATAGATCGGTAATTAATTAAGTATGTTATATTATTATAATAACTATAGGTTCATGAATCCAAAAATATGTTAGGATCATTCAAACTATAATTGCACAATTCTAGAAATAAATTAGCTATTATATTTGTATTTAACATATTTACTCGTCTGGTGCCAACAGCTGTCTGAGAGACGAAAGTTATATCTGTATGGCTATATAATATGTATCGAGTAAATTATTCGTTAGTGCTTGTGGAAAGAAATATTATATATTTTACGTTAAACGAACGAAAACAAATTATCCTTATTATAGTAGTGATTTTTTTGCAGTGCCTTAATAAACGTCAATACTTCTTGTCTGTCGATATAAATAATTATTGAATTGGTAACTAATAGTTATTCTTATTTGTAATGTGTATTCACTATTCACTGTTGAAATAATCACCCTATGTGGTACTTATTTATGATGACAATGTTGTATCAGTTTCCTCACCACCTTCGATATTATTAATACTAAACGACATAATATTATTACATCGTCCATATTGTATGACACATGGCGCGTTTTTTTTCTTGTGGTATCCCCGATAGGCCTAGCTCGTAAGTGAGAGCCGCGAACGCCGATCGATTACAAATTACAATTATAATTAATTATGTAGATTTGTATAATATTGATTAGCAAAAATTGTACTTTTTACGTATGTACCTATCTTATACTCTTATACATCAACATAACATAATATATCATAAATATATAAATATCCAATTATGGATTGAATAGGTTTTAATTGGTTTTAATTTATGATTTTTAGTTTTGTTGCTGCACGAAATTCGTCCATTTCCAACTTACTTAATTTGTATTTAAATGTAAATTGTAAACTTTTGTGGGTAGAGATCGGGTACCTACAATTATTGGCAGGTTATCCTTTTTTACTCTCTGAATTTAAAACGACCGTCGACCGTGTGACGGAGAGCAGGGAATAATTATTTAATTAATTAATTTTAAAGGATGTTAGCCTTCCCGGGGTACTTATTTAAATTAAACTCCGTCCTAATACTATAACTAAAATTGTATTATTATAAGTATTTATTATACCTATTTTACTTATTATTGTTTATTAATTTATATTTATCATAAGTTTAATATTCAACATCCTCATGATCACAGATCCAAGATGATCCAAGATAAAGATGTCGCAAGACATCCTCATAACATATATATATAAAAACGTAGCTTAAAGGTAGTGGACAGGGTTTCTCAGCAAAACCAGAGAGGGCTATAGTGTATGGCAGGCGCGGATCCAAGGGAGAGGGGGTCGAAGGGGGCGTACAAAAAAATCCCTAAAATAGGTTTGTATAATTTATATAATATATTGGGTTTTTGATTATTTTCGTGGTTCATTACAATTACAAAATACAGTATTAGAAAATATAAATTTACGAAAAATAAAATAATATAATTTTATATGTATTGTGTGCGAATGTGTAATTGTGTTAGGTTCTGTGTTAATTTGTTATAGGCTTATAGCTAAATTGCGTTCCGTCATCGATCGTCGTCGATAATAAACAATTTCTTGTTATCGACGACGACAATATTAGATTGTCGTCGTCGATAACTATTACCCGAAACTACTATTATTTTACCCGAAACCAAATATCAATACCAAATATTATTATTGTACCATTATGGCATTATAAATAAATAAAATTATCGGTAAGCTCTACATAGAATCTATAGTGCCCTAGTATGACTTGCCGTCGTCGACCATCCTTACCGTTTTCATTTCTAAAGGAAAAAAAACATTTCAAAAATATAATTAATAATATTATTGAAAACCGACCGTCCATCGTCAATCGTCGGCCGTCACACATCATTCCATTTATGAAAAGTGGTATTTTTTTGCATTCGGCAATCGGCATTGCATTACCAAGCGTGAAATATAATGTACGCTGTGCATAATATCTTGTATAATATTATACTAGACGTACCCTGTGTCTACGTTGTGTAATAAAACGGTTTTTGCTGGAGCCCTGGATGATACGATTTTAAGGACAATTTTGCGCGCCCCCCCCCCCTGTAAAATATTTCTGGATCCGCCCCTGGTGTATGGTGGGTGTATGGGTATAGTATATGAGTTTATGTGTATTTACCGTTTTACTGTGTAAGGTTTCTTGGTAGATTAAATGTTGCTGTATAATAAAAATAGTAAATTAAAATTTCAAATAATAAAAACATAAATTAATTACAGCATATATGGATTATAACGAAAGAATAATTGTAATGGTAATATATACGAAACTATATAATAGCCCAAAGGTGCTACTTGGTTTAGGTACATATAATTCAACTTGACTGAGCTAACTGAGACTAATATAAAAATAATTTCTTACTATCACATGGACTCAAATATTTTCCATAATGTTTAATTGTTATGAAACATTAAGCCGTTGTGAGGTATCTAGATGGCAGATACATAAAACTTTTTCGAATCTGTGTTCTGAGAAATAAAAGCATTATTTGTTCATTAACAATTGCATTCATTGTTGATATGTGTAACATAATATATTTCATGTTGATACATGAAACTAAAACAGTTTAATTGTTTTATATTGAAAATAAAAATAACTTATATTAATCCTTCATGATCAAAAAGTAAGCAAGAAAGTTCAACGAATTTTGGAAAACTATAAGAAATTATAAATTAAAACAGCAATCGGAAAAATATAAATTTAATTGAATCATGAAAGTAAAAACAGATGTTTATCGTTTCAATGTTTTTTGATAAAAATTTAAACAATACTACCAAATGCTGGTGACACATCTTGGCATGTTGCCCATGGCCCATTAGAGTACAAAAGTACATACTATACATTTATTCATTATATTATACTAATTATACTTATAACCTATATCAATATAGCATGTAATAATAAGTGCAGGTCTATATCTGTTTGAAAACTCTATGAACAAGTATTAAGAATACCTTTATAGGAAAATACATTTTATTTTTATACAGTTATACCTAGGTACAAGGAATACAGTTAGAATTGGAAAGAGTGAAGACGATTTGTTTGTGATAAGGTGCTGCAGCACAAAACCTAATTCACATGTGCCACATAACCTTGAAACTGTTCATGTTCACACTTTAGGAAATAACTTACTCAGAACTACTTATAAACGCAGCACTGTGATTAACAATTAATTTCAAACAATTTGGTCGAGGTGGACTACAGGGGCTAACTGCATACACACATAATTTGCAAAGAAAAAGGATATGTTATGCCGATTAAACAATTTTTCATAAATTTAATATGTAGGTATACCTATAAATTATATAGTACATTAATACAGCAGCGTCTTTATAGTTTATTAGACACTTTATTTTCACAAGAGATTTGCTCGTTCTTTTGTATTCATAAATCGAATTATGTATAGGTAATATAGTACGCCTTATACTGCGCCTTCCTTACTGCACGGTTATTCAAATTAATACGTCTCGCTAAACCATCCGACGTAAAATAAAAAAAATAAATATTTGTAAGGTCGTTTCAGCGTGTAAATAATAGATACGCACTTCAACCCAATATTGTGCAGCTGTGACACGAGATTTTTCTTTTTTTTTTCTATTGAAAAAAATTGTAAAAACAAATAATTACATTTTGACCTTCACGGTAGGCAACTATAATACTACCAACCACCCATAACATATTTGTTTGAAAAAAATTTTATTCACATCTTGACGTAGGTACCTCTATAGGTACACATTATTATAGAAGATGACTATAGAAGATTTTCGCTATAAATGTTATTTGAATATATATTATATATGTTATACAAACACAGTGTTCACTATTCAGTGCATACCTATATATGCAAACAGAAAAAACACGTATTTTTCTATTATCGACAATGACGAGAAGCGTACCTATATATATATTATATGCTTGAAATATAGAATTATTATACTGTACATTAGTTTATATAGGTACATATTATGATTGTATAGTAAACGCGACCTCTTCCATTCGATTACAGATAATATATTATAGCATGCAGTGGCTGCGGTGCAAATAATATGTAGATAATAAATATTTAGTGATTACTAATTATATTACATTATAAGAAACAGCATAGAGATACACATAACTGCGCGAAAAAAGACGACGTCAGTGCAATGATCATTATTGTGTATACATAATATTATGTAATATAAGTTAATATGGGTACCTAAATACTCAGACCACAAACGACAGGACTATAGGATCACACAAATATTGGGCCCACGCCGTTTTGTAATTATTTAACGATAAGTACAGAAAAAAATATCCAATTTAATTTTCAAAAATGTTAAAAATATAGGTACCTATACTTATGCTTACATAATATTATAGAGCTTAATTTTCTACTTAAAATAAATTATTAAATTTATAAAATAATATGTATTTTTGTATTTGATATATTATTGTACTAACGTATGTAATATGTGTTCAAATTAATAAACAGTGTTATCTAAAGGTTTTTGTGCCATTCGCGATCGCCGTGTACGCGGTCAATCGTAACAATAATGTTATTGTCGAATTATGCTTTTCTAAAAATGTACACACGTGGGTCTGGAATTATATAGGTACGTCAAAACAATATGACAGTCAACGACGAATTCTACGACGAAATCAATATACATTTTAGGTAATATCGATCATTATTATTATATTGTTATTATGTTCGGAGCTTCGGACGTAGTAGGTGACACTGTGCGTACAACTGCAAGACGCGAGTGAATGATGTTTATAACTTTACAAACTGTAGTTAAAAGAAGGTACAACTTACAAGGTTTTAGTAGAGACTATATTATTATAGTTTTCATTTTCATTTAGCGAATAGTTTTATATCGTTTAATATAAATTAAAAAATTGAAGAATTATTTAAAAATCAAAACATTTTGTATTATCCTGTTTATTTATCTGAAGCCCCGTAATATATTCCGCCATGAGCCTCCAAATAGCTAAATCCACACCCGTTTTGTGAACGAGTATAACATATTATAATATTATGTATCATATATTCATGGCACTTCTACACAAATATATGCACATATCTCATAATGTCATAAACTTATTGTAATTGTATTTAATAATATATAAGACGAGCGAAATAATTTGATTAAAGTATATTCATATGTATACACCCACCTTTACTTCCTAAAACAATTATTAATAATAATTCCATTAGTATAATTTTTACTATGTAGATACAATATACAATAATATAATATAATATAACAGTGTATATAATAATAATAAAAATGTGTAATTTTATTATATTGTATATTTTTGAATGCATTATGGAATTTTTATAAATTTCTTAAGGCCGGGTTCCACTATACACGTTTGCCGTGTAGGTACACGAAAAATGTTCAGCTATGTCCAACAACACGGTATCGTGGTTAATCGTGTGGTAATTTAACCTAACCAACCAATCACAGCAAATGATTTTTATGCACGTACACGCGTACGTGTATAGACGTATATAGTGGAAACCCGCCTTTATTGTGCATATAAGTATAGGTACCTACTAACCACTACCTAGGTACCTACATATTAAATTAAATTTTTAAAAAATTATTTTCTAATATAATTAAATGTTGGAACTTGTATCAAAAATTAAATTTATTGTAATTTTTTTTTTTATTCTTTATACCTACTGATAAATTGTGTCGAATAGGGGGACGGAGTGGCCGAGTGGACTAGGCGTCGGTTGTGAAGCGTACCTACTAACTCGATCCCGGCTACGGGCAGCATTTTGCTTCGGGCAGTCACGGTGTCCGGAGAGAAAGGCCACCATCCCCACCCGCGGGCATGGCAGATACCTACGGGTGCCCATACTTAAAATTCTGCCAAACTCACCGTTCCAAACCTTACCACCACCGCAATACAACCCTACAAACAACTAATGGCCATAAATGCCGGGCTCAAGGATCAATAAAAAAAAAAAAAAAAAATTGTGTCAACATACCTACTTCATATTGTTTTGACAATGTTTTATTTCTGAAATTTAACGTCACTTCTGCAGCTGCAATATGAGCAGCAAACAATTTGCCCACTGCTGACGCATACAACTGCAGTATTGCCAGAATATAAATAGTACTCATTTATACCTTATTCGGCTATAATACCTATACGTGGACTATGCACGAATAGGGTAATTTATTTTAATATATTTTCATGCGATATGTAAACAGATAATAGCGTGATTATAATATCTGCAGAAAGGTAGAGTAAACAAAAAAAAAATAATAAAACAACATCTTTTTTTCTACGAAAATTGCACATTTATTCGACGAACATTACACTGCACTTGAATATTATACATATAGGTTATATATAATACAAATTCTACGAACACAATAATTACAATCGAAATGATAATACCTAATAATAATAATAATAAATAAATAATAATTATATTCACCTTTTTTCTTCAAACTGTTACATGAGGAATATTGGGGTAACAGAGTTATAACTTTTTAAGTCATTTATATGAATATATATATATTCTATGAATAAAAATCATAATAATAATGAGTGTTCGCAGTTTACATAATATAAATTATACATATTATGTATGAGAATAAGGTTAGGTTCCACAGCGTGGGCAGAAAACGAATCGGTATATGAGTTAATATTAATTACCAATCATCGGAAATATACACCTATAATAATATATGTCCTATAATTATTACTACACATTAAAAACTACATCACAGAATAACGAATACTAAAAACTACAATTCTATTTGCTTATATAATATAATAATATATAAATATTATAATGTATATAATATATATATAGGTTCAGTACGTCATTATTTTATAATATTATAGTGGGCATATATATATAATATTTATATTTAACACGATCATAATATATTATGTACAATGTCATAATATACTGAAAATGGGTTATATTATCATATATATATTTAATAATGATGGCTAATTTGTACAGACCTTACAGATAGGAAAAAAAAAAACAAATAAATTATGCATATATAATTTAAGAACAACGGTTAAAACAATATATATATATATATAGGTACGCATGTACACATAATTAACCGTAATGAATCGCGTACATTACGTAAGTATATATATATATGTACATAGTACCTATACCTAGGTTTATATATATGTACATAGGAAAATCTATACGTATTACGATAGGTATATTAGGTATATAGTGTATGGAATAAAAAATTGTCGCCGCGAGAGTGTGCGCACGCTACACGAGAGTAGATATTATCATTATCGTCATCATCGTGCCGAGCGCAAACGCCGCGCCACGCTTATCCAACAAAATATAATAAGACGTATAATACCTACCTACGAATTCAAAGTGCGGTCGGTCAAAGTGCGACTTATTACCGAACACGTGACTACATAATATTATAATATTATGGTACCTATACTGTGGTCTAAAATTATATTAACATTGTATATAGACGGGAAACGCTTATACTATATTATACCTATATATTAGTTGTGCGGAAAATAAGACGCCGCGGCGTACCGTAAATAGTGTTGTTGTTGTTGGTGGTGGTGCTGGTGCAACTGTTGCAGCTGGCTGTGGTGCATGTGGTGTTGGTGGTGGTCTTGAAACGCGATCGCCGCGGCGGCCGCCGCGTGATGGAAATCGTACGGCACCATCAACGGCGCCCGGTACGTGGCCGGCACGATGGACGGGAATCGCCGTAGAATGTCGTCGTCTACGTCGTCGTCGTCGTCTTCGTCGTCCGTGTAGTCCACGGCGGCCAGCGGCTGCGCCGGTGCGGTGGGAGACGTGGCCGACAACGGATCGGGTCCGATTAGGCTCTCGATGTCGAACGGTCTTTTGACCGCCGGCTTGGTTGTGCAAGCGGTGACCGCGTCCACGGCGATGATGCCGTGTCGGTGGTCATGATGTGCCGCAATGTTACGGCTGCGGCTGCGGTGGCGGCGTCGACGGCCGCCGCTACTACTGTCGTCGTAACAGTGCAGCTGATGGTGATGGGGAGCGGCCGCTGCACCGTGTTGAGACGACGGTGGCTGTGGCTGCGTCGGAGGTGGCGGGCTACCGGCCGACGACGAACACGGCGAAGACGACGACGCGGATGACGCACCCGACGACGAAGTAGCCGCCAACGACAACGATGAGGCCGCCGACATGGATGGATGGTTGCGCTGCATGTGCACCAAATTGTTAGCCAGAGCGATCAGTTCGTTGTCCAATCTGAATATAATATATGATAACCATTAGAATGAAGCAATATTTACAAAATATTCATATTATTATATGGCTGGCATATTTTATTATTATTTAATAATATATATCTAAAATTATAAATATATTATAAGTTAAGGTATATCTCAACTTATGTATATATACATTATTTAATATCTTAGGGGTGTGTCTGATAGGGAGATGGGGCTTGACTGAGGCATATATCATTATTTATTTAATAGATACCTAAATGCAGAAGTGTACTTAGGTACTTGTACCTATAATTATATCTATATGATATTTCATATTATTAGGCACCTATTGTGTAGTCGGTACATAATTGTAGGTACTATAGTACCTAGTGCCTACATCATTAGATATAGGCACAGGTTGGTATTGGTAATATTGTCATAATGATCAACATCAAAATAGATTATCCTTATAATCATAATATATACTTTGCGCACCTGTCTTTGTCGGACTTGACCAGCTTAAATCTTTTGCGGCGCCGTAACAGCGAACCGTTCTCGAACATGTCCAGGGCGGCCGGGTGCAGAGCCCAGTACGCACCTTTGCCCGGTCTGTCCGGCATTCGCGGGATTTTCACGAAACAGTCGTTGAACGACAGGTTGTGTCGGAGTGAGTTCTGCCAGCGTTGCGTGTTCCGTCTGTAGTACGGGAACTGGTCGCTGATGAACTTGTAGATGTCGGACAGCGGAAGCATTTTCTCGGGTGAACTCCAAATGGCCATGGCCGTGAGCGATATGTAACTGTACGGTGGTTTTTGGTCACCGTACGAGTCGCGACTGGGCCGCGGCATTTTTCAAAACTTTTATGCTTACAATATTTTTGTTATTTTAATATTATATATACCCACTATAGCTGGTATATACGTTTTAATGAAACACACAATAACTGTTCCACGGTCGATTGGTTTTGCATAAAATGTTCGCGACAACAACGCGCGAGGACGACTGCAGTGTACAATATTATATTCTATTATACGGAAATATGATAACACAAACCGTCGTCGAAAGCAATTATTATTACCGAAAAGCACACGAACAATATTATTATTATTATTATTATTATTATAACTATGATAACGCGTACGGAATTAGAAAACGACTGCGACGGCGTTCGAGTGCGGACTGAACGGATGCGGCGCAGTTGTGGCGGCGTGGCCGGCGGACGTCACGGTTAGAACAGGTAAGCCCGCCCAATGGCACGCCGGTGCGGGACTAATGGCCCAGGAGGCGGCCGCTATCTTAGCGCCGCCTTCCGTCCCCCCCGCCCGAAAACTGGTCAAAGATAAACGTGACCTGCAGTGGTGGGGAGGGTTTTTTTCCTCCTCCAACAGAAATATAATATCATCAAAATCGTCTTCTCCTCTCCACGTCGACCACCAAGACTAAGCGCTGAGTAGGTACGTTTTTCTCGCACTCTGCCGCCCGCTAATAATAAATAATATTAAACGTTTGGGACGATAATCGCGCTGGATGGAGGGCTCGCGCGCGCCTCTCTCAAAAACAACAACACTCTGACATACGTTCATACTAATAATAATAATAATAATAAAATATGTTTTATTACATTTTATGATTATTTATACTAAAATCATGCGTGGCCAGACTTTTGCAATAGTAAGTGTAGAAAAACTTGAAATGTTCAAAAACGTCTTGAAAATATAATAATAAATATAATTATAGTTAAATAATGTTTATGATTTTTAAATTTTAACTGAACCAGACATCCGTGATCTCTCTTTCGACTATCCAAAATGAATGATTAATTTAATGTTTTTAATAAAATTAAATATTAAATTTCTTTATTTACAGTTTACTGCAGACTACATGTAAATAAAACGATTTATATCGGTATATATATATAGATACCTATGCTTTGAACTATAATATAGAGACGGTGAATTGCGGAATAAGAATCCCCAACCTTAGGAAAAATGATACCCAGATAACAATATTACTCACAAGTCACAATCGTCAATCACATGAAATTGATTGATCAAATATTTTTTAAAAGCTATAATTAGTGTAGGTAATTACTACATGATTAATATTTAATTACAAATATGCACTAGATTTGGGTACCTACTTATATACTATTATCACGAAATAAATTAATATTTAATAAATAATGTTCAAACATTAACAATAATATTTTTTTTTTTTTTATAAATTGCCCCTGCAAATTTGGCCATTGGGTGGTTCTAAAATGTGGTGGATGGTACTGTAGCTTTTTGTAATCACGAGTGTTTTAAGTTGAGTAGAATTTCAAATTAGGCACCCGTAGGTTTCTGCCATGCCCGGTCGGGGGATGGCGGCCTCTCTCTCAAGACAGATGTCTGCCCGGAGAGAAGTGCCACCCGTGATCGAGATTCGAACCAGCGACGATGCGCGTCGTAACCGACGCCTTAGTCCGCTCAACTACTCCGTTCCCAAGAAATAATATTATTTTGTATTGTACCACGATTTGAAACAACAATATTAATGGTTCTTTTATAAGAATAGGTAGGTTCATTAACTATATTGTTTGATAATTATTTGTATTATATTTGACTCGAGCATTTGAAATATTTTTATTTTTTATTTTATAATCTTCATCAAGTACCTAATTTTTTAATAAATTAACACATTACACACTTTTTAAATTCGTATTCCACAAATTGTAGTCCCTGCAGCTTCACTATATTATGTGAAACAAAAGGTAAATATCGTCCCCGTTCATGCAAAACACACCAAGTCCAAAAACATGAATCAGCTTTTGAAATTTTTTCAAACTTTAAATGTATACCATATGTAACCAAATTTTTTTCTTTCTTTTTTTAATTGAGTTTCCCTTAAGGGAAGTAGCTGTTAATGAGTAGTTGTAAATAATATGACACTGTGAAATTTATAGCTCTTATTATTGTTAAAATACAAATTTCTAAGTCGATTTTTGGACTTGGTGTACTTTGCATAAATGGGGACGATATATAGGTAGGTATACCTACTACCTATATAGTATATAATATATATTATATAAATCTAACATTTTCGAATTTTTTTTTTTACAAAAATTTAGATAAGCGTTGCCGTAATCTAGTGACTAGATTTTCACATAAATATTTTGTTGATAATTGAATTAACATTTTTATTGCTTTTTCACTCAACAATGGATATTCATTTTTAACGTACAGCTAAAAATGGAATTTTGATTCGGCAATAATATATATATATAGTCATTAGTCGCTGAGTAAAGGTCTCGTAACACTTTATAGTTTTTTTTTTTCTAAAGATAAACCTTCGGCATCAAGGCCATTGGGCAATATATATATATATTACAAAAAGTTATGTACTAAGAGATAACAGTTGTAGAATTAGTATATTATACAATGAACAGGAAACTTAAATTAATTTGAACAGTCCAGTTTGTTGAAGGAAAGTGATTATGTTGGAAACTGGCAGGTTGGGTCCAACTGTCCAAGGCATTCAAACAGGTCTTCCGATAATTGATTGCTGTCCCTTGCATCGCGGTATGTAATACACTCGGTCATGATGTGTTTAATTGTTAAGTTGACACCACAGGACGAGCATATGGGAGGTTCCTCGCCTGTCATCAGGAATCCGTGGGTGAGTGGGTATAGTTTTATAACACACGATAATGATGATTGTATTATTATTTGCCGTTTACAATACACAGCAACATGATACAATATTATACTTTGTCATATAGTGATTATACGATGACACGCGCAAGCTGGAAGGTTAATAAAATAATATTGCAAGTTATTATAACAAATTCTTCGGCGGACCACCTAAATTTTCAGGCGGATCACCGGTTGGCGACTAGATTACCATTATAACTTGATATTCCAAGCCCAGTTTGAGCGGTCACAACACGTTTATTATCCTTCAATATCTATGTAACTTAAACGGTTCTCGAAAACTGTTTTCAATCCCCTTGCTAGTTAAAACTAACATTTTCAAAAATTTTTTTTACATAAATGTAGATAAGCGTTGCCGTAAACCACCCAGTTTTGTGTTTATATTCGATCGAAAATCCTACAATGGCAAAATTCAAAAACGTCAAAAATATGTATTTATTGACAATCAACTAGTGTCACCAGCTCTGTTAGGTTCGAAAAAAATTTGCAATTTTGAAATTTCTTTTTTTTCTATGACTATATTGCCATTAACTTGATATTCCAAGCCCAGTTTGAGCGGTCACAACACGTTTATTATCCTTCAATATCTATGTAACTTAAACGGTTCTCGAAAACTGTTTTCAATCCCCTTATTGCTAGTTAAAACTAACATTTTCAAAAATTTTTTTTTACATAAATGTAGATTAGCGTTGCCGTAAACCACCCAGTTTTGTACACCTCCCCTCCTAACAAGAGAAAACTCGATCCCCATGTCCGTGCTGCGGTAACGTTATCCCAGCACTGCCCAGGACCAATTAGTATCAAATCAAAATTTAACTCATACAGAGTATTATGTACTTTATTTTGTACAATCTTGTACAGCCAAAATTAAATTTTGTACACCTCCCCTAACACGATAAAACGCGATTTTCACATGCCATGCGGCGGTAACGTTACTCCAGCACTGCCCATACAACTGGAGTATATGTAAATGGTTTTGACAAGGTTTACCTCAATATTAACACTCACCCTTATGTAATGTATTCTACATATATTTTGAAATGTAATTATATGTAAAAATGTCCAAGAAACAATATTTTGGGGTACTAAATACTAGTATGAAAACATTGTCTAGTTCACAATTTTGAATTTACATTTACGTCATCACAATTTAAAAAATAAAAAAATTTGGGGTAATATATTTTTAAACAACTATAACAATTACTTGGAGCATAATAGACCCATATATTGTACTCAAAACGTGCTAAATCTATTCAGAATCTATTAAGAAACAAAATAGATTAACAACTTTGATTGTACTTTCATTTTTGAAGATGTCAAGGAATATCTGCCGTACGCTCTTTAAAACTAAAACAGAATAATTGAAGATATATTTTGATCAACATCAACTAAAATATTATTCTGACAACAATCATGAAAGAATATTAAACGTACAATGTATGATTTTAAGCAGAATGTGTTTTTATCAACAACTTAAGATTGTACCTAACCTGTTTACATTTACCCCAGTTGACCATATGTACTTTATTTTTTATAACCAAAATAAAATGTTGTACACCTCCCCTAACACGAGGATACATGATTTTCCCCATGTCTGTGCTGTGGTGAAATATGTATTGCTGTAGGTACAAGTATTCGCTAGTCATATTTATTTTTCAAAATGAGTACAATGTTAATTGGGTTATAAAATAAATTTAAAACTAAATTTTAAAAACTTGTTATCTTTATTTTTTAAAATGGTTGCTATAAAAATTAATATTGTTGGTAGTGTTTATAATTTTATTAAAGCGTATATATTAGAACTTCGACATTATTTTTAATGTGCTTTGGTTGCGTAATAATATCTTTTAAATCATCATACACTTCCCAATACTGAATTGTTCTACATGCATATGCCTTATAATGTTCACTTGTCACTCTTAGTCCTGTACGTAAACCACTACTAAATACAACAATCCCCCTATATTTAATGTTTTTGGTATATCATCCAATGTCCACATTAATTCTCCAGCGTAATTTTGTTATACTTTACTTATTAAATTAATGTCAGGAAAACTTCTTGATATTTCAAGTTCTATACAAAAAAAATAATTAACAATTATGTATAAGCATTAGTTTTTAAGGTGCAATTATAACCTAACCTTTTGGAAGAGAAAACAGCTCAATTATAACATTTGTTTTAACATTCATTGTAATGTTTCTTACTGAATTACAGTTGAAAAAAATGGTAAATTCAATTTTTAAAAAATATTCATTTCTTTTTGTATATCTATGTTTCTATCAATAGCAGTGTATGTCACAACTTCATTACTTTGTTCCATGGAAAATTCTTCACATGTGAAATTTGTACATCGATCTATCTTTTTGTAAGATGGCAGGTTTTTTAATAATTTATGATCTGCAGAAGACAATGTATCCATTGCATCAATTGTACTAAAACCACCAGATAAAAACCTTAAAAAAAATCATTAAAAAATCTGCATTAAATAAAATAATCAATAAAAAATCATTTAAAAATCTGTATTTAATAAAAACTCTTTCTATCATATCTAATTTCTTTCATACTTAATTTCTATCAACTTAATTTCAATCATCTAATTTCTATCATACCTAATTTCTATTATACTTAGTTTCTATCATACTTAATTTCCATCATACTTTCTATAGTACTTAATTTCCTTCATACTTTCTTTCATACTTAATTTATATCATACTTTATTTTTATCATAACTTAATTTTCTCATACCTAAATTTATCAAACTTAATTTCTATCATACATAATTTCTTTCATACTTAATTTTCTCATACCTAATTTTTCTCATACTTAATTTCTTTCATACTCAATTTATGTCATACCTATTTTCTATCATACTATATTTCAGTCATACTTAATTTTCTTCATACTTTCTATCATACTTAATTTCTATCATACTTGATTTCTTTCATACTTTCCAGTTTCTATTTAATTTTTATCATACTTAATTTCTTTCATACTCGATTTATGTCATACCTATTTTCTATCATACTATATTTCAGTTATACTTAATTTTTATCATACTTAATTTCAGTCATACTTAATTTTTATCATACTTAATTTCCTTAATACTTTCTTTCATACTTAATTTCCTTCATACTTTCTATCATACTTTCCATCATACTTAATTGACTCAAAAATCTGACCCCTCCAATCGTTTGTGCTCTGTTAGTGCTGTTCGTGCCGGGAAAAGGACAATAAGACCTCGGGACAATAAGACCGCGCGTTCTTTTTGTCATCCTTTTTAAACCTATGGTCATTTTGTCTCAATTCAGTTTTAAAAAAACAGGGACAATAAGGCTGCGCGGTCTAATTGTCTTAACTTTGGTCTTATTTTCACCTGTAGTTTTATTTTCCAAGGTCTTATTGACGCCTTATTTGATAAAAAAATCAATAAAAAATCAATATTTTATAAAAAAAAATTACGTAAAAATAATTAAAAAATCTGTATTTTATAAAAAGAATCTTAAAAAAAAAATCATTATCTCATGTAATTAACATTTTTGATTGGAAGAAGTTTTAATATTTATATCACATTTTAGTTTATATTTATTTGTTTTATATATGATCATTACATATTTTCTGTACTAGCATGTATCAATAACCATACAATTTAAATCAGGAAAGTTTTTGTAATACAGAAACTTATTGTAGGTACACAGGTATACAACTCGTCGTACCCACTTCTATACCCTAGCTGCTAGGGCCTAGCAGCTATAGTAACATAGGTTAGGTTACTAGGTACTAGTAGCATAATATTAGTTATTTGTTATAATACGTATGTATGTTTTTTAGTTTATTACTATAGTCAAGGCTGGGCAAGTTAATGATTTTTTTTAACTCAGTTAAGTTAAGTTAATATGCACCAATAACAAAAAGTTAAAAGTTAAAAGTTAATTTAACTATAGGTTAACTCAGTTAAGTTAAAAGTTAATACACACTTTTTGTTAACTTTTTATTAAGTTAAAAAAAAGTTAATTTGTTTATACAACGCTAACGTACTTAATTTTTTTCCAACCCAAAACTAAATTATAGATTATAGTGTTTATATTTTATACAGTGTTTCCATATTAGTTAAATTCGAATTATATACTTTTTTACTTTAAAGTTTAAACAATTCACGGTACATTTTTTGACATGAAAACGAAATATACTGAAGTAGTGAAATATGATAAAATTAAAAACAAAATAAATTAACTTAACTTACTTCTTGAAATGAAAAATTAACTCGTTAATTTCACGTTAATTAAAAAAGAAATTTAGTAAGTTAACAGTTAAGTTAATGAAAATCCAAAATTAACTAGTTAAGTTAATAAGTTAATATAAAATTAACTTATTAACTTAACTTTAACTTTTTAACTCGTTAATGCCCAGCCTTGACTATAGTACGTCATTATAACCATAATGGTAATTTTGGGAATGTTTAACTTAAAAATTGCTAATGAATAGTAAGTTAATGTAATCATAAATGAATACTAGATAAATACATTTTGTCTACCAGAGAATGTTCAACATTTTAAAACAATAATAAATAAATTTAATGATTTTTTTTTAACTCGATTAAGGTACGTATTTTTTTTTTTAAATTAAATTAAAAATTAAGTTAATGGACATTTTTAATACATCAATTAAGTTTAAAATTAAGCAAGGTAAAAATTAAATTATTAACTTACCTTACCTTATTTTGGTTTATGGAAAGAATTGTGAAAATCGCGTTTTCTCGTGTTAGGGGAGGTGTACAAAATTTAATTTTGGCTATCCAAAATTGTACAAAATAAAGTACACAATACTGGATAATTTTGACATTCAGTTTCAAACTTGGCAGTGCTGGGGTAATGGTGCTCTAATATAGCACCATATATATTTTTAAAGCAATTTATTAGTTATCTAATATGCTTTTTCCAATTTTCCTTAGGTACTTAGTATCTTTATCCTCCTTTTGATTCCGTATAATAACATTAAAATATAATTATATAGGTAACACGAGTTATTTATAATATGTAATATAATAGCTATAAGTTCTTCAGTTAGAATTATTTTTTATAAGTTAATATAATCAAAATAAGGTACCCATATTCATAAAAAATCAAAATATCGAATAGGTACTCAATATGATTAAGTCAAAGGTGATAAGTACCTATATATTTATATAATATTAAATTATAATATGTGGTTGTAACAGTATAACACGAAAAAAACGATATCTCTGTTATGTAATAATAATATATATAGGTAGTATAATTACACCGGGCGTATTATATATTATACATTGTGAGTAATCGATTTATAAGTTTATATAATAGGTACCGCTACGTATATCATATTATAGTCTAAAGCTGAGCAAGTTAGTCACCTTTTTCAACTAGTTTAAGTAAAGTTACTTTAATATAAAAAGTAACCAATTTAGAATATATATATATATATGTTTGTTCTAAAATTTACCAAAATTCTAACTTAGTTAGAGAGAAGTTAGTTTGGTGAAAATGGTAATTGAAGTTAGTTGTAAAAGTTAGAAGTTAGTTTTTTTAGTTTAAAATATAAATTTGTAAAACCGGTTTTTTCAAATGTAATGTATTACATAAATTAATTATTAAAGAGGTATATTTAGGTAAGTAACTAACTTGAACTATTGGTGAAGAATAAAAATTTAATTGATTAACTGTCAACTGATAATTTGATCAAATATTCAAATGTTTCAAATAAGTAGATAATAATTTTAATCTATTGGAATATCAGTCAATAAAATAATATATATATAGAAAGTTTAACAAAATAAGAAATTTAAAAATTAAATAAATTACAAAAAATTACAAAAAATTACAAAAAAACTAGTACCTAAAAAACTACTTATTTTTTTAACGACTTAGATTAGATTATTTTACACATTAAATTCAACTAGTTAAGTTACAAAGTTATAACTAACTAGCTAAGTTGGAAAGTTACTTTCTAACTTAAATTTAACTTTCTAACAATAGTTAGTGCCCAGCTTTGTAACTGTGCGTATTAAATATTAATATACATTATACTATTGTGTAAAGCTGTAATGACGGTTTTTTTTAACACAGAACATTAGGTAATGAATATAGGTCCCCATAATGTAGGTATAATTCGATAACCTTTTCTTCAATTACTGCCGCAGTTCAATTCGTATGAGACGATGATAATACTATGATCGGGAGAAAAAATAATACACTTTTTGCATGTACGACCGCAACTACTCAGTTATTATTGTGTGTGTAACACAATACGCTCTGCAGTGGATACGTATAGTATAACAATATAATTGCAAAAGGTAAGTACCTCCTAATATAGGTAATAATATTAATTATTATATATATAGAAGAAAAATCAACGTTCGGAAATTTACGCTAAAATAATATTTAATTTAGATAATTCCAATTTTTTGAGAGTACTCAAAGTGATAAAGACCACTTTTTTAAATAGGTAGTTGCTCACATTTTTTTCATGTTATTTAAAACTATTTGGACTATACGGCTTCTTGTGAGTTATGGGCTTTTTATTTCTGTAAATAACAATTTTTTAAATCGAAATTTGAACAAGTGATTTCTCAGTTTTTCTCAGTTTTTCTCCTATATGTGATGAGAATAATAATTATATAGTAGTATTATATAAAACATTTTAATATAATATTATGAATACCTATTATATCATTTTATTTATTCATTTTTCGGTATTTAGCTATTTAGAAAGAATTTGTCCCAAATTACATATTTGGTGAAGTGCTCGCACATCAATTTTTTTCGAATACTTTGTATAAGTAGTAAGTATACCTATGCCTTCTTAATAATATTAATATTATATTATAACCGACAACAGTAGTCCTACAAGTAGATACTTATCTTTCATATAGGTACATAGGATTTAGGTATACCGCGGGCAGTGAAATGAAGTGCACACGAATACTATCACTGTCGTCCTCGATGGGGTTGGCTGTGATCGCGATAACGGCCCTACTCCCGTACGATACCACAGCCGCGTTGATAGACCTGTGTCACGGTTATCGGTATGGTGTGACAACGTGCTGGGTCCCGACACAACGATTCGAGGTTTTCGACGTGCACAAGGGATCGGGACCGAACGGAGCTTACACCACGGAGAGCTTCTCGACGCCCGAACACTGCGGCACTCATCTGGACTCGCCATTTCACTTTAATCCAGTCGGATGGAAACTGGAAGACATCCCGCTGGACCGAATGGTGGTCGAAGGTAACTGTGGTTACCGTGCTAGCTAGGGACGGTGGCAAAAATTATGATCTACTTAAATGGTTTGACACACCATATTTAGAATTATAGACTCGGTATCAAGGAAAATATGAAACAATCAAATTGATAATGGATGATAAACTAAAAATACGCAACTACAAAACTTTCTTTTGGCAATTAGCAAGTAAAAAGATGTAGCGAGTAAAAAAATGAAGATTATAATTTATAAGTTAACAGTGTTAACACAGACAATTTTTACTCGCCAAAAGAAAGTCAATTCAACACCAATTTTTTTACTTATTTAATTATTACTAATTTACATCAGTGGCGTAGACAATGGGAGGACGTGGTGGTCAAATCCCCCCCACCCCATTGGCTTTTTATTACCTAAGTAAAATGTTTTGAGAGGGTGGGAGATTTTCCAATTTTATCCTCCCATTTAGCTATCTCGTTTTTTTTTTGATCCCCCCTTTCAGAAATCATGTCTACACCACTGGTTTACATTATGTCATTATATGATTAACTGGGTGTACAAATTGTTTTTTTTACTTATATAGGTATAAAGGTTTAACATTATCTTGCAGCCGACTATAGGCGACGATAATTATTGATTCTCATTTTATTAAATACTCTCCAAAAATCTGTAAGATTTTTTCATTGATATTTAATATAATTTATGAAAATTTTTAGTGATAGATCTGTCTGTAGTCGGTGAACAATCTTTGTGTATATTAACAATGTATTCTAATTTATTATAGAAACTGATTAACTATATAATAACCTTATATGTATGTTTGTAAATATAGGCGTACACGTGAACGTAAGTAGCGAAGTCAACGGAAACGGTGACTTTTTACTGACTGTCGGTCATTTGAAAGCTTGGGAACAGGCCAACGGCCCGATGCCCAATCGATCCGTGATATTGGTGAACTTCGGTTGGGCTCACAAATTCGGTGATCGTCAGTCGTACTTCAACGGACTACGCGAACCATATAGGTATAAAATACATCATCATTGTTCATTAGTCATTACCTTTATATTGGCTGCAGTTTCAAGGGAAGAACACGTTTTTAAATTTGAATGCTGAAAGTGTATAGGTAGTGCCTATATAATAAAAATGCTATTGTCAAGCGCAACTAAAATATTACATTATTTAGAGAATAGGTAGAGGTACCTAAATCTTTTTGGAAAATGTATAACGAGCCATAAAATATATACCCACGCATATGATTTCATAAATCTTATTATATATCGCTGCAGCCCATATTTTTTCCCCCTACACGTCTAACACTCGTCGGCGAAACCTACGTGACATAATATAGGTAGGTATATACAAGGCATAATATCGCAACCACCTATTATATATATAATATATATATAATATGTATAATATATATGTCATATTGTATATGGGGTTATGACCCTAATAAAATATAATTTTTTAAAACATAGGCCAATATTTTTAAACATTATTAGGATCTGTTGACATTTTACCCGATAATTGATTGTCCTATAGGCACTACGTTTAATCCGGGAAAAACAATGTACTTATACCTATAACGATGAATTGGTCACCTGCAGGTTTCCCGGACTGTCCAGAGACGCGGCCCAATGGATTGTCGACTCCGGCAAAGTGTACGGCGTCGGGGTGGATGGTCCGAGCGTGGACCCCGGAAGGTCGACGACGTACGACGTGCACGGGGTGCTATCCAAAGCCAATCTGTACAACCTAGAAAATGTGGCATTGAACGGCACGACGCTGCCGCCGAGAGGGTTCAAGCTGGTCGTCCAACCGGTCAAGATCGTCGGCGGCACCGGCGGCCCGGTCAGGATATTGGCTTTCACGAACGACCCGTTCAAATTATTATGATCGCAACCATGCAACGGCGCGATAGAAATTTTTGATTTTTTTCCCTCGCCGTTCCGTCCGCGACAACTGCACGACTGCACAACTATAATGTAGAGGCAAACTGCAAGGCTGACGGGATAACCGGTGGGCCACTCCTCAAAAATATAACTTGTTATTACTATATACCTAAATATAATAAAATCGATATAAATATTTTGTATTTTCTTATCACAACGCGCGAGATGTGGAAAATTGCTTATATTTAGGTGATTGAAATTTTAGATTTTAGTTCGGCTGATTGCCCACACCTCGAGGGCGTAGATGCGTGATGCTGGCACCCGCAAGTTTGAATTTCAACTCAAAAACCACATCAGTAATTGTTATACAATTTGTACAAATTTGTAACTACAATTCCAAAATTTGTCTAAATTGAAAATCAAAAAACCTAAATATCAAATAAAGATTTTTTTGTTTAATATACATTTTTCTTATTTTAAGATCAGATTTGGATTTGTTTTATTGAATTAATATTTTTTTTATTTTAATTCAGTGTATGTTTTTATAAATAAAAAAATAATTCAAATCTGTTTTCAAAATTCTTATCCATATATTAGATCAATTGGTATGTTTGGCAAAAACACGTATAAAAATCGTCATAAAAATGTATATTTAAAAAAAAAAAAACTTAATAGAATTTAAATAAAAATAAAAAAACCTTAATAAAAAATCTATATTTAATTAAAAAAACTTAATTTCATAAAACATTTATATTAAATAAAAAAAAATGTTAACAGGCAGATTACCTTAAGGTATTTTTAGTTATAGTTACCTAGTATATTAAAAAAAGTTGTTTTTTGTTATTTGTATACTATTTATGAGTGGGTACATAAATAAAAAAGTTAGACAAAAATATATTTTTTTTATTTGGCCACTTCAAAAATAGATTTATTAATTATTTGAATTTGCTAACCATTCGTTTATTAACTGTGCTTGTTTTGAGACAATTTTTTTTTTATAACTTTAATAAATTATATTATAATTTATAAATTAGTACCTATTATAAATTATTTTTGAGTTAGGTATTATTGATTAATAATTCATAACGTTGATAAATAAAAATAATTTTAAAAAAATGTCAGTTATAATTGATGGTACTTACTACCATCGGAAATTCGAAGTTATGAAGTAATTCGAATGGGGGAAGTTGCAAATTTCGAATAATTTTGGAATTGTGGTTACAAATTTGTACAAATTGTATAACAATTACTGATGTAGTTTTTGAGTTGAAATTCAAACTTTCGGGTGCCAGCGTCACGCACCTTCTCGGCGTCAATGCATCATCAGAAATTAATATTTATACCTATCTAGGGCGTGGATTTAAATACTAATTGAATTTTAACTGAATTTTCTTAAACATTAATTTCCAAGCGAAAAATTATTTTCGTACATCATTACATCAAAGAATTGAAAAATGAAAACTTTTATTTAAAACCTTTTTTTGTTTTTTAGGATATTTTTTTTAGCGTTTTTAGGACATTTTTATAGTTTGAAGGCAGTTGAAAAGCAGTTTAAAGATCGACCTATGTTTTTCATTTATTATGACTCAGTTATAGACTATAGAGTATACCTACCTACTCTATTACAATAGAAAATAAGTAATACATTGTACTCTGTACTTTAGATAAATTACTAAGCATAGTGAATCTTAAGTTGTTCCCTCAAAACATTTGAAATTAGTAGAGGACGTAACCCCCATTTATTAATACTTTGTGTACATATATATTTATGTTTTTCCATTTTGTGATGATGATGAAATGACTAAGGCCGGTCGAAATATAGTTGCCCCAGTCCGCCTCTGCTGCACGTCATGCATAGAAGACATACGGGCTCTAAATAAAATAAAACCATGTTCGTACCTACTATAACCACCTATAGATGTTCCAATTTTGTGACAACACTATTTAATTTTTTTCCGCTGACTCACTGATTTGGAATAGTGGTTCCTCTAATACTTTCACCGTGCAATAAGAAAGGATTTGACGAAATTCGCAATTTAAAGAGGTGCTCCAACAGGGACATTGAGGTTCACAATGGAAATTTTAAATTTGATTTTTATTTATTAATAGTTGCCATTGGTTACAGTCTACAGAAGAAATTATTATTTATTTATTACTATAGCTGATCCCGCGCACTTCGTTGCCCGTAAAAAATGACAAATCTAAAAAAAATTGTTCAACTCCTTTTGAATGTAACTCGTTGCAGTAAGTGCAATTCAGCCACCCTAGTAGGCAATCCGAATATGTGGGATCGCGGACAATGTGCGACAGCATGTCAGCATATCAAGTAGGCAATCCATCTGCCCGACCTGCCGCAGGATTGCGGAAACCGCCGATGAGCGACTATAAGTACAACTCAGCCAACTTTCAAATACTAATTTCTACTAATAATTATTTCTCCTATAATCAATAGCAACAATTTTAAACCAATGGCCACTAATAATTATTATTATAATAGCTATAAAATCCATGGCAACTATTTATAAACAAAAACTTCCATCGGAAATTTCAAAATCCCTGTTTGATCAGCTCCCGGGGTTGGTCCTCTCCCTTTTTAAATTAGCCTATCTTCTGCTCAGAGGTCTAATCTATCTCTGTAACGAATTTCATCAACATCGATCCAGCCATTTAGGAATGCATAAATGACACACAGACAAACATTAATTTTGATATATATCGTATAGTTTGGTTATTCTGATATGATATGACCTGATATGAGATCTTCTATATAAGTGATATTAAAAAAATAAAAACGATATTGCACAGCCAGAGTTCTCCTTTAAATGTGGTGAAAATGTCGTTTCTTAGATATAACTGTAACCTTCTCGGTTCTTTCACGCGCAAAACAATTTTTACTAGTTTTACTAGTTTACATAGTTTTGCTATGCCGTACGTGTGTAAAACGGAGACAAAAAATACGGGTGGAACGTCCTCTTAACTACCTAATATTAAACTATAAGCTAATATTAAAGCAGATAGTTTAAATTGAAGTACAGTTATTAATATAATTTCTAAAATTACATTACCAAACTAAACTTACCTATTTTGTATACTATTTACTATACCACTTTTACTTTAATATTCGTTTAACAAACAAGAAACATTTTTTCTCATATTATTAATCCATCGTACATCAAACCACAATCTTGTTTGTCTTTCTTGAATATTATAGCCTATAGGTACCTAGATAGAATAAATGTCCAAACGCAAGAATAATCAGTTGTATCAATCACATGATGTGTTCTTGAAAAATTATTCACTAAAATAAAACATTTAAAATGTATATTAATTTTCGTAAAATAAAACTAGGTAGGTAGGTGGGTAGGTACTAAAAAACTAATAGTGAACAAAAATTAAAACAATTGACGACTAAAAATATAAAAATATAAAAATAACAGAACTAGCTCATAGATACGTTTGTATTCAAATAACTGACTGTCTATATAAATTATAAAATAAACAGAATATTATAAATAATATTTTTTTTTTATTTTTAGAAGAAAATATACAATCTATATCATCGTGGGACATAATAAGCATATGTGCGATAAGAAACAATAATAACATGAATGGCTTGATGAGGGAGGCCCACCAGTGTGGGTACCCTTCTAA
>NC_042495.1:77514861-77515496 GCF_005508785.2 Acyrthosiphon pisum | reverse complement strand
TAATACATCAATAAAAAACCGTGGTACTATCATAGATATATAATAGTATACTTTAGAAGTTTCAAGTACCCACGAATAATATTATACAATCACAACAAAATAACTAAAATAGTTATCCTAGGTTTTTAATATGTACTTCGTCCAAATTTGTACTTAAAATGACTATAAAAATAAACTGTGTAAATGTATTTTTTAGATTTTTTAGTAACAGAATTAATTACTTGCGTAGAATCTTGTTTTAAATTTTCAATTCTTAGATACAAAAATTGAACATTTTATAAATTTTTAAGTACAAAATAATTTTTCAAATTAAAATTTGATAAATTTTGTCAAAATTTGATCTTTAAATGCTTATAAAAAAAAATTGTGCCTATGTATTTTTAATATTTTTCAACTGATATTGTAACAATATATCAGGAGCTTTGTATTAAATTTATACACTTTTTGGCCCAACAGATAAAACTTTATTGATATTTATAGAAAAAAAAACTAAAAAAATTGAAAACTGACAGCGTCCGTAAACAGCTCAAAAAAAGTCAAAATATTTTCAAAATTGTATGGTGTATAGGAAATGCTAATATAAACATTCAGTAAAATTTTCATGTATCTGCAGTAATTCGTTTTTGAATTACAAC
>NC_042495.1:77513465-77514761 GCF_005508785.2 Acyrthosiphon pisum | reverse complement strand
TTAAGGAAAACGGTAATTTTTACGCAAAATCTGTTTTCGAGAAAATTGATTTTGGTTTTTGGTGTAACTTTAAAACGAATGACTGTAGATACATGAAATTTTCACCGGTTGTTTATATTTCCATTTACTATACATGATACAATTTTCAAAATATTTTGATTTGTTTTGAACTGTTTACGGACAATTTCAGTTTCCAATTTAATTAGTTTTTTTTTCTATGAATGTCAATAAAACTTTATTTGTTGGGTAAAAATACTTGAAAATTTAATACAAGGCTCCTACTATATTGTTACAATAAGATTTTAAAAATATTAAAAATCCTTAGTCACAGTTTTTTTTTATTAGCATTTAAAGTTCAAAAATTGACAAAATATGTAAAAATCACGAAAATTAGCAAATTATTTTGAGTTAATAATTCGTAAAAAATTTTCTTTTTAGAACTAAGATTTTAAAATGTAATACAAGATTCCTTATAGGATTATCTACCTTTATCAAAAAAAAAATGTCTATAGATTTTTTCATATTTTGCCAATTTTCGTCATAGTTATTCACGAAGAAGCAATAACTGACTGGAAAAACATATCAGCTGGAGTACCCCAAGGAAGTGTCCTCGGACCTATTTTGTACTTACTTTACACAGCTGACATTCCAATTAGCCATGTTTGTCGATGACACAGCAATATTGGCAACTGATGAAGATGAACAGACTGCGACTGATCAACTTCAACGAACACTTAACAACGTCTCCAACTGGACTAAGCGTTGGAAAATCAAAATTAACAGTGACAAATCGGTACACGTAAATTACACTTTGCGTAAAAGTGTTTATTGTCCAGTAATGTTGGATCAACAGATCATCCAACAGAACGATGCTGAAAAATATCTAGGAATGCACATTGACTCGCGATTAAACTGGAAACATCACGTTCGACAGAAAAAGTTGCAAATTAAAGATAAATTGAGGAAACTTTATTGGCTAATCGGAAGACACTCTGAACTAGACCTTACAAGCAAACGTCTTTTGTATGTAGCGATAATTAAACCAATATGGACCTATGGAATACAACTGTGGGGTTGTGCCAGTAAGTCCAATATTGAGATTATTCAACGCTGTCAAAACATTGCTCACCGTACCATTGTCGCAGCGTACCGGTACGACAGAAATGACACTATCCACCGAGACTTGATGATGCCTTCCGTCCAGGGACGAGATTACAAAGTTCGCCCGAAAACACGAGATAAGGCTAGATCAACACACTAATCCAGCAGCAATTCACTACTTGACCACTCTCAGGA
>NC_042495.1:77512119-77513415 GCF_005508785.2 Acyrthosiphon pisum | reverse complement strand
GGAGGCCCACCAGTGTGGGTACCCTCTAACTTGGGATGAGGGATGTCATGGAGTGGACGAAATGGGAAGTGTAATTTTGTTAATTAGGGAAGTAAGAGCCAATAGAAGAGGGTTTAGAATACATTTAAAGTCTTCAATAAATTTGTTAATGATTTGGAGAGGTTGATTGACTGATGAAGAGTTGGCTGTGGCTTTGGCATAAGATGTCGGTTTTTGATTTGAGTTGTAACTGGGGTCGTTGAAGATTTGTGGTGCAGCAGGTACAGCAGATGGTGGGCAGGGGTGTTTTTTCGGTTTTTCAACTTTGTCAGCTTTGTGAGCGACTTTGTAAATGGTGCGCTTTAGTAAATTTTTATAAATTTGACAACCTTTGTAGTTGGCCGTGTGGTTACCGTTACAGTTGGCGCATTTAACGGGTTCTTCCCGTGTTTTAGAGCAATCTTCGGTGAGGTGGCTTAACCCACATTTCACGCAACGTGGAGGTTGGAAGCAATAATTGCGTGTATGTCCATACATTTGACAAGAGTGACATTGGGGAATAAATAATATAATAATATAATATGGTATTTTAGTTATAGCCAGCACAGTTTTATGTTTTCACTAGTCACTATATTATGTATAGTTTCCATCCAACATAATAATAATATAATATTATGACTGTTGACGTTTATTATATAATATTCATATTCACACCTAAGTTACAAAAGCTAATTTGGATAAGGTAACCTCATTTAACTACATTTACCGTGGTAAAAAATTATTTTTTTGATTGACTATCAATTATAATAATAATAATATTGAATATTGAGGTTGGCCGGGGGGTAGGTATAAGACATAATATTATATTAGGTACCTATAATAAATTCCAAATTAATCATATCATAATATCTATTAGGTACTTATAACGCGTAATACATCAATAAAAAACCGTGGTACTATCATAGATATATAATAGTATACTTTAGAAGTTTCAAGTACCCACGAATAATATTATACAATCACAACAAAATAACTAAAATAGTTATCCTAGGTTTTTAATATGTAATTTCGTCCAAATTTGTACTTAAAATGACTATAAAAATAAACTGTGTAAATGTATTTTATAGATTTTTTGGTAACAGAATTAATTACTTACGTAGAATCTTGTTTTAAATTTTCAATTCTTAGATACAAAAATTGAACATTTTATAAATTTTTAAGTACAAAATAATTTTTCAATTAAAATTTGATAAATTTTGTCAAAATTTGATCTTTAAATGCTTATAAAAAAAAAATTGTGCCTATGTATTTTTAATA
>NC_042495.1:77495959-77511044 GCF_005508785.2 Acyrthosiphon pisum | reverse complement strand
GAAGATGCTAAGATAAACATTCAGTCAAAATTTCATGTATCTACGGTCATTTTTTTTAAAGTTACACCAAAAACCAAATTCAATTTTGCGTAAAAATTCCCGTTTTTCCTTAATTTTTCTTTTGTTTTTCCCGGCGCTTTTGAAAACTACTGGGAAATTTAAATTTTGACCTCCCCAATGCACCAACGATATTCACTTTCTGATCGAACAAGATACTGAAGTTGAAAATCGTAGCATTATTTCGACTACTTATCGTGTACACACAAAAAAAATTTAAAAAAAAACACACATCATTGTAAAATCAATACATTCATCGTTCCACTCAGAATCTAAAATGTTCATATTATTGAGATATTTTACCTAAAAAATAGATGCACTTTGATCGTTAAAAATCCAATGAAGTCAATCTAAATAAGGTCTATATATAGTAGCAGCCATGGACTACGTGGCTGTCCAAAAACATACCTCCATTTTTTGTGTATTTTTTTCCAAGTTAAACATTACATCGTCTTAATACCTATATAAAAACTAAAAAAAACCTTTTATATGTATTTTAGTCTTACAATGAATTATTCAATATATTTTTAAGCAATAGCTTGACGAGCTAAGACTGACACATATTCCATCTATGTCATCAAAACAAAGTAATACATATTATTTATGTTGTATAGGCATCCGCCATAAATTAATTATTTTTCTGCAACAATTTAACTTAACTAATGGGATTCTTAACATAAATCAGCTCTGATGAGTGATGACGTAAGAGCTATACCTTTGCCATGGCATAATAACCCATTATGTATGTACTCTTTAATGCCTAGATTGTTTTAGACTATTAAAAAAAAATGATAACAGTCTGATTACAAAAATATAAAATAACAAGTGTGTAATTAATTTTTAATAAATTAGTTATGTATATTTTTATACAATTACAGTAGAAAAAAATAAATAACAAGCTGAAACTAGACTTTCAAGTGTTTTAAAATGTACTTACAGACTAGGGAAATTCTTTGAACTTTGTACAATAAAAACTTGACGTACCCGTTCCTTTAACATTTTTTTAAATTGTAATGTTTAAAAATTGATCTCAACAATCAACAGAAAGAAAAAATAATAAAATAAATACAAATTGTTGTGATAAATAAAAAAATAAAAATAATGCATAGCATACACAACTAAAAAAAAATACTGTTTGTGAACTAACATAACTTAAAGATAAGAATCGACCCGTTGAAAATGCACTTTTCTTATGGTATAAAATGAAATTTTGTGTTTTAGTTTTCATCTTAATATAACAAACTGGTAACATTTTTTTCTTCTTCCTTTTTGTATTTTTATATAAAAGTATATTATGTTAATGATGGTGAATAACAGACTTTTAATCATAATTAATATAAAAAAAAGTTAATAATAAAAATAATAATGTAACAAGAGATTATCTATGCATGGACCCGTTTAGAGGTTGTAAATACGAGCCGTTGTATGCCGAAGTGGGGTATACACTATTCTGATGGTGTGGATCTTGTGTATGCGTCGTGTACTGTAGTTGTCCTGCTGTCTGGTTCATATAACTCGCAGCAGATGGCGGCGGAGTGGATTGCGACGCTACCCTGTAACCGTTAAAAGGAGGTGGCGCACCATACTGCATTGTCATAAGACCAACGTTTGGTGTCGCCGAAGAAGCACGTGTTTGATGTCCATACTGCCGTGACTGATTGGTCTGACCTGCCTGTTGGTACAATTTATGATACGCAACCGCAGACTGTTGAAGCAAGTGTGCGGCGGCTGCAGACGCAGCAGGAGGTGGTGGAGTCATATTGGCAGGGGAAGAGGCTGGTGATGATGCAGGTGAAGATATATGCCTGCGGTGGTGATCCAATCCATTTGTCATTTGTTGAAGTTTGGAAAGGTTGCACGATGCCATCTGTGCAGCTGCAGCAACTGCGTGTTGGTTAGAATGTGACAAGTAAAAATCAGCAGACGAACATGAGCCTGCTTGTTGACCCATTCGGTGCTGGATCACGGAATGATGATAGGGACTAGAGGGTGATGGCTGTGGCATCATGTATGTAGCTGTTTGATGGTGATGGTGATATGATTGTGTGTGGCTAGGTATTGGTGATGGGGTGGGTTGTTGAGTAGACGGTGCAACAGGCGCCTGGTTCTGTTGAGCCAATCTCCTTTGTTCGCTTTTTTTATTTCGAGATTTTGTCTGATGAACAGGAGGCGGCACCTGAGCAGGTACAGGTGGAGTGTGATGATACTGAGATGGATGAGCTAAATGATGATGGAGCGATAAGTGCATCATAGATTGGTCAGTGTAAGGTGATTGTTGCATAACAGATGAATACAAAAGACTGTTGTCCATAGTCTTGGGCAAGTTCATTACTTCTTTGTCTTTGGGTAAGTTCATGTTAACAGCATCAGTTTTTTTGTCTGCGTACATGTCCTTGGTTTTAGAGATGTCTGGATGGCCCATAGCTATAGAACTATTAATCTTTTGATAGTTCAGAAACCCCATAGTAGGCAAGTATTCATGTAATCGTGATTTATCTACTTGTGGCACTTCAGTGGGCAAACGATATGGCACAGTTTTTGGCGAAGGTGTAGTTCTTTTAGACTGCTTCTCATGTTTGACATTGTCGTATTTAGGCACAACTATTGTGTGGTCAGCAACAATTGGAGAATAATTTTTTTCAGAAACTTTAGGTTTTGATTGTTCGACGACCTTAAACACTTCTTGTGAACTATTGATGGGTGTTGGGTTAACTTGCAAGTTTTTTATATACTCAACAGAATCTTCTTTATTGTACATTTGCTTGTTGATATCTGACTGGTGCATGTCCAACTTTCCATATTCATTCAATAAAGCCTCGCCATATTGTTTTGAATTTGGAAGTACTACAGTGCCTGATTTAATGTATTCATTTGACAAAGGTTCATCACCAAACTGTTTGACATTTGACAACAATGATGAATCTGACGATGGTTTACAATAATCATTTGTAACCATCGAACAACCACTGTACTGTTTATCAGTGATAGAAGACATTGGAGGCTGTACAGTAACATCTGTTTTGGGAAAATTATTGCATGCTGCTGGATTATTAAACATTCTTATATCAGTCTCCACAGAGTCAGATTTAAATTTACTAGACAAAACAACTTGGTCATTGTATTGCTTTGTTTCAGTTTGAATAAGATTTGTCTTGTCATAATTATTTGGCACATTTTCATTTTGCTTTATATCCAGAGGCAAAATATTATTAGAAGGTTGTATTTTAGAGTTTTCTAATATTACATTATCCACAATAGATTCTTGAGACTTCTCTAAGTTGCATGTAAATTCTACAGCATTGTTAGAAGATTCTTTCTCAGATTCTGATAGTTTTCTTTTAGGAACATCATTACACATATCGACTACATTATAAGACTCTCTGTCATTAGGACGTTTTAGAATGTCATTGTTAGTTAATATTTCAACAACATTAACCTTACTATCTAATTTATTTTGGCGTTGTTCAAGTTCTTTCTCTTGAGAATTTGCAATATTGTCACCATTGGTCTTAGAACAAATTATATTTTCAACAGTTATCTCGTCAGCCTTGAAATCTGTGTTCTTTTTTGAACATTCAGCTATGACATTCTTTGATTTTTCAACCAATACATCTATTTGTTCTATATTATCATCTATTGGAGTTTCTTCTTCAAACTTTGTATATTTATCCTCTTTTTCTTCAATTATGTTTTCTGGACTCTGATCGTTGTTCTTGTGTAAGTTTTCTTTTTCTCCTTCATCATATTTTTCAGATATTTCTTTGTTTTCCTGTTTTTCCTCTACATTTTTACTGGTAAGATCATCAATATTATCCAGTTCATCACCATTGTCCAGTTCATCACCATTGTCCAGTTTATCACCATTGTCCAGTTCATCACCATTGTCTGGCTCATCACTATTGTCCAGTTCATCAGTGTTCTCATTCTTCGCCTAATGATAAAAATAATAAACCGTTAAATTTAAATACATCTGTATAACATGAATATATATAAAAAATATTCTATAGCACTACAATGCACTTACAGGCTGTAATTCTATATTTTCATCAATGGGTTCAATTTCAAGTGACTCTGGTTCAATCTTTCGAACTTTCTTGACTTTAGGTTCGGTGTTGTCATTCTGGGTTTTGGATCTTTGTCTTTTACGTGATCTACCTCGAGGCAATTTTCTTTTCTTCTTTTGAGGAACAACAGTAACTTTAGTATCTGGATTTTCACGCTTAAGGAAATTTGTGATTGAACTGAAATTAATTATTCATTATTATAATACACATCAAAAAGCATTAATACATAAAAAAAACATATATAAAATTACAATTTTTTATACCTTTGTTTGGTTTTAGCTAAAGATTTAGGAATTGATATTTCTACTTTGACATCTTCAATGCTCTCCTCCTTAGATTTTTCTATCATTTTATCTTTTTTAGTAGATTTGTCAGCATATTTACATTTTGCCTCAGACTTTTCATCAGTTGAATGGTCTTCATTGATTTTTTCTTCAACTTTTTATGTTGATTATTCGTCCGTTTTTATGTTTTTTCACAGTTGGCTCTTCTTCAACTAGATTTACTGTGGTTTCAATAGATTGAATAGAATTAGGTTTCTTTTCTGCACCATATAAACACCTACGCTTATTCTTATCCATTTTCCTACGTCTCTTTATCATTGGCAATCTTCTTGTAATGCGCTTCTTTTTAATTGGACTTTTGATAATTTCAATTTTTATTGGAAGAGGTTCTTCAAAATCTTGGTTATCCTAAGAAAAAAGTATAATAGTTAAAAATCACAATATTTTAAATAAATGTTAGTTTTTTTTTTTCTTGTCAGGAAAAACTAACTTTGTCATCTGGCGAAACTAATAAATTGGATGCTGGCATTAGAGGAGTCCATCTTAAACATTCTGGTTCAATAGGAATTTGTTTAGATGAATTTTTCCTGTTTAAATGAGCATCTACGACGTTCCAGTCGATACAAATAGTCAATTTTTCACAGATTTCAACGACCATGTTGAGAGATTGTAAAGTGTATGTAATATCATGTCTCATTAAACCTGAATTAAAGTTGTTATTATTGTTAAAATTATCTTGTAAAATTCAGATTTAAGTTTCAAATTATTAATTTTTATAATTACCAGTTTTACTGCTAATATCATTAATACAGATAGAGTTACTGTCTCTGTGTTTGTCTAAATATTCTAATATAACAGCTTTCCAATATGCATGATATGATACTTGACCCAAATCGGAAAGAGGTTTCTCTGGTGTTCCTGGTTGCCCTTCAATTTTTGATAGAAGATAACCTGAAAATATGAATTTTACATGATGTGGTAAAACAACTAGGTGCATATAGTATTAACTTACTAAATTCAATAAGGAATCGTCCAAACCCTTGTCTTTGATACTGAGGCATAGTTAAGATACAAGATACATTATACTTTTGCTGACAATGTTTTTCTTTTGAAAAGTAACCAACCAAATGACAGCCCTTAACATTTTAAATAAAACATAACAATAGTAGACAACTAAAGCAATACAATATAGAATGTAATTAAACAGGAACACTTACAAAACTGTCATTTTTTGTCAGAACATAAAATAAGAAAGGCTCAACATCATAGTACAAAGTTTTATGATCCAAAAATAATTTTGCTAATAGACATAATGTTTGGCAATAAATTTTATTGGCGTTCCCATCAACCTGGGTGAAATAATAAAAATAAATGTTTAGTGTACCTCTTATGAAACGTTAAATAAAATTAATTTACTTCAAAAACACTCAGATTTCCACGCCGATATATTTCAGTAGCTGGGGGGTGTCTCCAGTTACAGTTGTGCATATGTCTTTCCAAAACCGATTTACTCTTAGTGTATTTCAAACAAAACTCACAAAGGAACAATTTTGGAAGTCTAGCATACTCTTGTGGAAAAGGAGATGAAAACCATGTCTCCACTTCATATTTACCAAATTGAATTGCAGCAGGACATCTTACTGGATGATTAGAACTAATGAACTCTGGAGCTTGAATTGTACTCTAAAAGGCAAATTATCAATTAAAAATATGAAACACATTAAAATAAGATATTAAAATTTTACATTCATTGCTCGTGTTCTTGTCTCCTTATAGATCTCGACATCTTCATGTAAAACGCCAGATGGTAAGTCTGATGCAACAAGGCGGCTCATATTTTCCAATACTGAAAATTGTATTTAATATTTATTATTAAGACTGGTTAGTAAGCCAAAAAAGTTAACTGCAGCATTACACTAATAAAAATTGTTAAAGAGCATAGCAGAACACATATTAACTGTTTAAAAATACAGTGTAACCTGTTAATTTTGCATAATATGCTTATTTACTAGTTCTTTGAGAAATTCTCTATTTCTCTAAGAATTTCCAGCATAATACATTTTTAACTGGTCCCATGGAGATTGTCTTCGAAGAGTTTAACTGTATTAAGTAATAAAATAGAATGAAAACATTTTAACTTATATAATAGTTAATTTAAATTATCAGAATTGTTTATAATATTAAATTGAGCTTAGTCTTTATATACGTAAGCCATTGCATTAATTATTGCATAAAATAAAATTTAAATTGAATTAATTAACATAGTTAATTTATTTAAGGCTGTCTGATATGCTCTTAACAAATAAATGCAATATTGTGGTATAATATATTACTTGGTATCTACATACTACGCTCGCTTGATTGACTCAAAAGAACAGAAATAAAAACCTACAGCATGCAATGGATTAAAATTTATATAAGCCCTTATGAAATATGGTAGTATTTTATGCAGCTGGCGAATACTAGCAGGATTTTGTAAGGAACTTGCTTACCGGAACGGGTGACTGGACGTATCGTCGGCACGGACAGATGGTCACGGAAGGCGGAAGGAGAAATGTCTAAGGATTTATCATTATTAAGCATTTTATCACCCTCTATTCCTGCTACTTCTCTGGTTTCCATCAGTTTAGATGATACAGCTGACTTAACCAAAAAACTAGGAGATTGTTGTTTGTCTGGTATTTTAAGCTTTTTATCAGCAGAGGTGACTTTTGGGTCAGATTTGTTGGATAATTTTGGATCTTTTTCATTTCGAGGTCGAGTACGAGATTGTAATGGTGTTGAATAGAAATGACTTAAGCCATCAAATAAACCTTTCAGTTGAATAAACCCAGCAATAGGTTTATCTTTTTTACTATTACAGACTTCGGGTTTTATAGGTTCAATGGGAGCTTTGGCAGCCAAAGCCGCAAACCCCCATGGTTTATCTGAATTCTCTATCAATAATTGTTTGAACAGAGAAATAGGTGAATCTGAACTATCTGATTTGGAATGTGAAAGTGGAAAAATTTTAGGCTGTGAACAATTCACTTTAGCAATTAGTTTTGGTGCTCTTAATAATACTTTAGGGGTTACTTTAGATTGATCATCATTTATTTTATCAATTTTTTTTATGTCACTAAGATCATTCAACTTATCACTTATTTTTAAATGATGTTCATTCTTTTTAGAGGATTGAACAGACTCAGATGTTGAATTACAACTTTTAGAGGACACATTTGAAGGACTTTTGTTAAAATCGGCATTCCTTGCGGCGAGACATTTTGGGAGAGGAAATATGGGCCGACTTGGACGCACAGAAAGAGAACAAGCATGCGCACTGCTGCTACTACTGCTGCTAGAGCTGTTACTACTATCACTAGAGCTACTGGTCGTGCTACTTGAGCTGCTGCTGCGACTCCGGCTGCTCGAGCTTGAACTCGAGCTGCTAGAGCTGTCACTGCTGCTAGAGCTAAGGCGCTTGTTTAAGGGGGCATTGACTTTCGGCACACCAGATCCTCTCCCGTTCACACCTCGCGCATTAAACGCAGCACTTTGCCTAAAGAATTTTGCTTTCTCCTTGGAGATAGCAGTGTCCCGCCGCACACTGCCACTAATCGGAACGGGAGAGGGGGGAGCCGAGGAGTCAGGAGAGGAGACATTACCGTCTTCCGTGACATCACGTTGATTCATTGAACTTGAAGTGGATGGTGTTCCGAGCTTGAGATCTTGCATCTTTAAGTGTTGACTTCGACCACGACTAGACCTAAAAGTTTAACATCAACAATTTTAAAAGAGAAAAACCATTGGATTTTATAAATTAAAATCATTAGTATGATATTATTTTTGATTTAAATGTTTTCATAAATTTATTAAATTATTATATTTGCAAATTTTTACGATTTTAAAAACTATGAATTATTATCATACTATAATAATAGTATTCAACTATTTTAGATTCTGAGCGGAGAATATATTGGCTGGAAGACACTTTTTATAGTTAAACAAACGACCTAATCTTGAATATTTCAAAAAGTTTTAGGCAGCAAATTTCTTCTAGTATGTACTTTGTATTTATGATATAAAAGACAGGAATATTTAATACCCAAAAACAACTTAATTTTTTTCTAAAAATATAAATATTGGCATTGTCAATTTTACTGTTTTTAAGTATTTGATTTTAAAATTGTACAAAAATTCATCAAAATTCTAAAAGAAGGTTCATTGTTTTTCATTGTATACAATGACTTATTATTGAATTCAAATTGTATTCACCCATTGCAGTGACCTACCCTGTGTCAAGGAGAACACTCGACAACTACTAACCATCTGACAAAGCAACATCCTCTTTTTTTTTTTTTTTTAAATAATTGAACTAATTAATAAAATTACTTTAGGTTGAACTGGAAATCAGAATGATTCATAAGTAAAACATACAATATACAAATATATTTTTATATTATAGATGTAGATCATCGTTTTTTTTTATATAAAATTACACAAATTGAACTGTATAAAAAAAAATACATACACTAAGTATATGAGGTGTAATAATTTTAAGAAAAACAGCACAAAAATAAAAACCATATTTGTTTCAAAAACAATCAAATCTGAAGTACCTAAATATTTTAACTAACAGTATATTTCATTATTAACATACCTTTGGTTTTTAAGACTTGACTTTTTCCTACCCCTACGCTCTTCAAATGGTTCTACCTCCATAGAAATGGTGGTATCGTGATGATCTAAGCAAAATGAACATCGCCATGCCGATTTTGGTTTATCCACAACCGGAGGTTGTAGACATTGCATATGATAACCTCGATCGCATGTATCACAGTTTAATAAAAACATCTATGTATAAAACAAAATTAATACCTACAATTTTTATTTTGTATTTAGATTGTACTTACATGTTCAGTCACTGAACACGATGGTATTGCTGAGCATGTTCTACAGTCCTGACAAAACCACCGAGAACCACGAGCTAAGAGAGTAGTCAAAGGACCACTACATTTAATAGCTAAACAAGAAGGATGCAATGAAACACCGCAACCACCTCTGCATTGTTTTAACGATTCCGCTTCACCGCATTGGTTTCTTGCCGATGTACCTAAACAATCAGCACAGATATTCCTGGAAGCCTGTTAAAATTACCATAAATTAATAAATACCGAAAGAAATAATATTTAACCTTTATTACTTTATTTAACTCTTTATCACTGGCTTCATTGTCTGTCAGTGAACTAGTATCACAAACTGATATCTTTTTTCTTTTTCTCCCCGCTCTACGGGGGGTAGTTTCAATTTCATTTGAATCTACTTTAAGCAATCGTGCTTTTCTTCCAGAACTATATTTTAAGACTGGTGTTCCAATCAATGATGTTGTGGAATCTGGACTAACAGGTAACCTATATAATTTTCCATCCAACACCAATAAACCCTTATCAACTGCTTTGGTCAATGTTGACTTAAGTAATGAAGTCAAGTCACATCCTTCATTTTTGAGTTCTATAGAATAGGCATGTTGAATGTAACGATCAATGTTTTTATAAGATGAACCCTCCTCATCTAATTGGCCAACTACTTTCACCACAATCTTAGTTAAATCAGTATCAGCATTAATAACCAGTTTACGATTAGCAGTGCCACCAGGGTTCATATAAGTATTTTGGCCTTTGTTGAAAACTTTCAACACAGCACCACTTTCCACACATCGTTCAACTTGTGTTTCAATGTCTCCTACAGGGTAACGGTGATGCTGACGAATTGCATTTACAATACGTTCTAAGGATGGCCGCTGCTTTTGGCCACGAATTTTATTAACTGCGTCCAAAACCCATGTCTGCCATTGGGAGAAACTTACACTGGTGTTCTCCTTTTCCTTCATTTTTCCTAAAAAAAATGGAAGAATGTAATTATGATATTGAACAAGAAGCTTCAAAAGCAAATCAATAACCAATAATTTATTACCAAAGGTAAATATTGGCTATTAAAACATAATTAATTATGCCGTCAATCAGGTTAACAAATGAAAAAAAAAATTCTTATATAATAATAAAATTAAATCATATCAATAATTATCTAATAATTTTAGTAAAAATTACTTCTAGAGTTTAATACTTAAATGAAAAAAATTAAATACTTTATAATAAAAAAATATGATATTTATAATTTAATTGATAAATCTAATTTTTTTCAAGGAACAATTTATGAATTCTAAATAAAAAATGTATATTTGTCTTCAATCTTTTGAGGTTATGTATAGGTATAACCTTTGAGGTTAATGAGTGTTAGATCATAGGCTTCATTTGAAAGTTAATTGAACTACATAGGTATTACAATTATTATGAATTTTGATGGATAGGTACCAACTTATAAAATACTATACCAATCGGAAAACAAAAGGAAATACCTAGTCAGTCATTAATATTATGTGACAAGGGCCTTATGTAATAATTTATTTAATTGTGTCATTTGGAATAGAAACGAATGCCACCAGTAAGGATTTAAAATGACTTGTTCAAGACTACAGTATAAAATGGTCGAATCGCTTACCAATAAAATAATGAACATAACATTACGTTGGAAAAATAATAACAATTGAAAATAGATTGAAATAATATTAATATCTACCTATTAGGTATCGTTGTGAGATGGTAAGTAAGAAAGTTTATCGACACCTGGTAATAACTATAGGTACGTATGTATAGGTCAACAACCGAATGCTATGTAAATTGTCATTTTTCTGGGACTACACCTACCTATAATAGTTAAACGACGGTTACGGTTTTAGTGCTAGGGAAAAGTAGAAATCGCGGATAACTTAGAAAATAAAAAAATACAACTCACAAGCAAAACGTTTCGACGACGGGCAAATGTCCATTACGAAAGCGTCCGACGAAACTATCTAAAATTAATCGGAAAAGTTACGTATAATAATAGGTATATTTTTATATAATATCGTGTATTTGTCGTGTGTACGGTTGTGTATGAAACAGACGAAAAGAGAGCGATGCAGTGAGAGAGACCGACACCACGACGGCGTATCACAAAGAAATCGTATTATTATTATTATTATTATTATTAAAATATGTACAGGCTGCTATCACGGTCGCGAAATGATAATCGCATTTGTTTTGATGGGGAGGGGAGGGCTGGAGAAACGGGGGGATATTATCGACGCGGGAGAATATTATATCATAGGTGAATCAAAATATTATATTTTATTTCTGGTCTTAGATCGCACAGATATAATTTAAAAACCAAGATAACGATAATGTTCTATTCATCGCCGTTGACCGTAAAGACCGAAACGGAATAGAAAAACCACCGCGACGAATTATGACGACAATGACGGTCGAGTGACGCGAGGTGGCAGTCCGTCAAGTCGGGGGGATACGGCTGCGGCCATTTTGGCGACTATCACGGGTGTGGAGGGGGGGGAGGGGGGGAACAAAACAAAACACCCTTTCCCCCCGCCGCGACGACCCAGACGAGGACCGCTCCCTCCAAATATTTGACCCACATAGTGCACACTGTACATGAGTATTATTAATTATTATTATTAATAAATTCGCGGATATGCGCACAGACGGCCTACGATCGTAGCAGGCTGTCCGAAGGTAAGCTACTGAGTTAGTAAGACTTTACGCGGCGGGAGAGCGGAGTTTCGTGGAAAAAAACGAAGACGAAAAATTAAATACGGCCACAGCACAACACTGAACACTCACCTCCTTGTTATTCGACGACCGGCACCGCAACTGCGCAATAACGATAATCGGTCTGGTCTGCAACAACACCGCCGACCGTCCGCGTAGTTGTAGTTGCAGCGGCTTTATTGCACATAATATTAAATGATATTACTATTATTATTATTGTCGCTCAACTCGCACGCACGCGCCAACACTCGTTGGTAGTTCGAACACACACGTTCGGCGGCGGCGACGAACCGGAAAGTCCGTTCACAATCGTCGCGGCTTCCTTCGTCGTCGTCGTCGACGTCCACCGCGGACAAACGGCGACGGCGGCGGCGTGCGACGCACTATCAACCGACTGAAAAAGACGCAAAGGTATACTTAACTACGCGAGCGCCCAAATACCGTTACGCGATGCAGCCCCAACGATTTTTCGCGCGCGATCGACATAGGCCGGACAATGGAATATCGAAACGAAGACTTATTGTAGGTTTAGCTGCGTTTTCGTATTCACCGCACACGTTGTAGTTTGTAAAATAATAATAATATCATTTCAT
The DNA here is from genome assembly GCF_005508785.2 of Acyrthosiphon pisum. NCBI lineage: Eukaryota > Metazoa > Arthropoda > Insecta > Hemiptera > Aphididae > Acyrthosiphon > Acyrthosiphon pisum. The sequence goes on along the minus strand of NC_042495.1, from coordinate 77,498,406 downwards.
CGTTAGGAATGCTCAGTTTCCAGACCGTAATACTCGTTTGTTGTTTGTAGGACACCTGGACACGCGAGAGAGGATATGCGCACGCTCGCTCGCTGTTACTGACGCGGCGGCTCAACGGGGTACGCGCAGTACGGCCGTACGGGGTCTTTCGCCGTCTCTGTTCGAACGCTGGCGGCGGCGGCGGATACGAGTGTAGTGTATGACGCTATATAGTGGCGCGCAGCCGCGTTTCGCCGAAGATGGCCGTTGTGGTCGTCGACTATTCCGGACACGGTTATAGTGGTTACGCGCCGAACGCGTCAGGTTGACCAACGTTATCGCGACCGGCCGGCCCTGGCGTTGTCGCGTTATATTGTTCTATGATGATACGAACTACGAAGTGACGAACAACTTGCTTATGTTCAAATTAAATTACTATGACGTTGATATTTCAAACGTTTAACATACGCTATATAATTTCATTATTTTCTAATAAGCGGTCGAATTGATTTGCTGCGGGAAGCAAAACAAATGACACTTTATCAAGTTCTTTGTTGTAGTAACGTGTGATAACGTCGCACACTGCGGCTGTTCCCGCGTAAAATATTTTATTGTTTAGAATGCCGCGAACTCGTGCCGCGCCGCCAAACTACAACTAATACTGAAGTACACCTCAAACAGTTATAACTTGTAACTACGAATTAAAATAATATACTAATATTTTAATTCGTGCTTTTAACTAATAAGCCTGTTGTTACATATTATAATATAGACAATAAATAATAATCCATATATATCTGTGGACTGTGATTGTTGTTATTGTTGTTGCAATATTATTGTCCGTTGTTATCAACTATCCTCCCCACTATTTGTAGCGTTTGTAGTTTGTACAATAATGACATGTCGTACGCATGGACCATATTATCATGGTCGTGCGGAGGAGGCAAAAAAATATGGCAAAACGTAATTTATAGAATATCATTAAACGAAAAATAATTCAAAACAAAATTATTTGAAAATTAAAAATCCATTTATTTAAAAGTAAGGTTTATTGGTTTCGTGGATAAAAATGAATAAATGAATGAAAATATATCAAAATTTAAGTATAAATATGTTAAAATTGAATTGAAAAATACATTAAAGTTACATAAGAAGTCATATAATATCATAAAAAATGTTAATTACTTATTTAAATCACATATTAAAATATAATTTAATTTAATTTAATACAAAGTCCCGATAAAAATGAATAAATGAATGAAAATATATCTGTACAACTGCAGTATAAGAATAAGTATTTTGGTAAATTTTCCAGTAAACTTTTTTTTCTATTATTTATTACTTATTATGGTAGATGACAAATATATGTACAAGCATTTTATTCATTACACTTACACACTAAAATACAATGCACAACTTACAATAGAACTGTACTAGTACCTACAAGAATAATATTTTTTTTCGGGACGTTTTTCCTAGTGTGGGACTTTTTCCGATTACCCTACTCTGTAGTCTATACTACTCAGTAATCAGTAGCGTGTTTACGAGGGGGATCCAAGGGGTCTGACCCCCCACCATTGACTCGTGTTTCATACATGTTAAATGTTGTGTTTTTACATGATTATGAAAAACACATTTTATTATACGATACGGAAGCTTCAGTTATCAAAATTTTCAATTAATATCGTGATTTTGTTTATCAGTTTGGTACCGAAAAAGGTTGAAAATACCGAGTTCATTTTTTAATTCAAATATTTTGTAGTTTTGTACATTGCCAGTATCCGTAGGCGTGCGCAGACATTTTTCGCAGGGTATCATAACCCTGGGTATGCCGGTATTTTTAAACATATTTAGCTCAATACAAAAAATAACTCCCCAAAAACTCTTAATACGTTCAAATAATTTGCCATATAATTCGAAAAGAAAAAAATTAGCATGCATTTTATTTAGCTAATTTATTGGTTTTAGATATTTTAATTTGAAAAGTATGTACCAGTGGTGAATTCTCCAGGCATGCTCAGCATGCACCGCATGCTTAACAATAAAAACGTAATTAATAAAAATACAAAAATAATTTTGTCATCAATAATTTATGTACTGTGATTTCATTCCAATAAAGTAACAGTATACAAACCTACAGACATTTGATCATATTATAATAATATAATAATGAAAACAATTGATAATCTAATAAATCGAAATTCTTTTTTTCGAAGTTGTAGGTAGTATGAAAATAAGCAATAACCGCAGGTGCTTGAATGTTCTGGTGGCAAAACCCGCAATTTTCATGAAAATGGTGGATTTTGATTTCAATTATATTATCATGAGTTAGCAATCTGTTTTATTATTTCTAGGCAGCGGCGTAGATACAATTTTTTTCTGGGGGGGGGGGGGGATTTTTATTATGTTTCAACTGGTATTAGTTATAAATAGTTGCAATAGTTTTATATTAGAATGTTATAATAATT
>NC_042495.1:77489186-77495848 GCF_005508785.2 Acyrthosiphon pisum | reverse complement strand
GACGGTACGAATAATAAATCAACCCTCCCCCCCGTAACTACGCCTCTGTTTCTAGATACCTATGATGATTATGAAAATATAATTATGAAATCAAATTAATATTTGACTCCCAATATTTCATTATAAGAAAATAATATAAAAAAATATTTAAAATATTGAAATTATTGAACGGTAAGATACGGTAGGTTCATGATTCTAATTTATTATCAAAACATTTACAACTAAAAACTATATGGTTATAATAACCCTGCAGGGGATGCCATGGCATACCCGGCATCCCCCCTGCGCACGCCTATGCCAGTATCTACAGCCACTCCAGAGAGATCTTTTTCAACCTTTTTAAGGTTGAAAAGTTATCTAAGATCAACTATCAATGAATTAATGTATTTTAGGAAATATTTTTATAAATTATAAAATTTATCTTATAACATAACTATATTAGATTCTGAGCGTAGCAATGAAGCTAGTGGTTCGTCAAAATACGTCTCGGTATCTTAAATACGTCAATGCAATGGACTACTACTGCGGTCCTCTTGTGAGTGTTAAAGTATATTATACTGTTAAAACATAATCCGTCTTATTTATATTAGCTACATATTATTAAAACAAATAACGCAATCACGGGTAGAACAATTTCTAACCCAGTACTGAAAATGCAAAGGTGGGCAAAATTTAAGTTAAGTTAAAAAGTTTTTTTTGTTTTTAGCTTATTAACTTATTTAGTTAAAATTTCAAACGTAAATAAAATACCTAGATGTTAGGTATATAGAATACCATTTATACTAATATTAAATATTAATAATAAATAAAATAATAAATTATAATTTTCTGGTAACGATGTTGAAAAAAATTAAGTAGTAAATTATTTACTGGATTGTTGGAAAATGTTGAGTAAAATAACGTTATTATTCTAAATAACGATAAATACAAATCTTGGATAACGTTTTAATTTTGAATAACGATAAACTCAACATTTTGTAACTTTTTAATTGTAAATAACGTAAAACGGCATTTTTTTTTTTCAAATGCAAACCCTACTTATTTGTCAACATTAGATTTGTTTTGCCTTGTATGTTCTCTGAACCGCTAGATTTTTGCACATTCAAAATTGGCCATCTATAGTAGCATTGGATTATTATTTTATATAACTAATATAAAAATGAATTTTTCTTCCTGTGTTCGCCATACAGACTAGAGTACTAGACCATCTGGACCGATTTTCACGCAGTTTTTTGGAAAAAGCTAGGGCCACGTTGTTCGGAGAAGTTATTGAAATACTGGATCTGACCAGTAAAATTATTAGCACACTTAACCAGTAGTTTGTGATGAACTCAAAATAAGATTTATATTTATTTTTAATTACTTAGCAATCTAACGATAACATACCACAATTTAAGATGTATATCTTAAATCGTGATATTTTCCGGGAAAACTGTTCACGTATCTCGTATTCTTGTCCGTCGGTCGTCACACGCCACTACGCCAGTGTACACTTTAACATCAGCTGTAACTGCAACTGTAACTTACTGTTGTAGTGTGGTCTGTGTCCTGTGGTACCTTGCAAGTTTTGTATTTTGTAATTTTCAGTGGCGTAGCCAGGGAGGCTAAAGGGGCTAAGCTCCCCGATTCACTGTGTTGTCCTTAGAATCTTATCAAGATTAATAAAAGTTTAAATAAAATACATATTGTATTTGTATACATAGCCCGAGGACCCATACAAAATACTTTGCTACGCCACTGGTAATTTGTACAAAATACAAAATACAAAATATAATTACTATTTTTTTAAAATGTAATTTCTATGGAGTTACGTGCTATTTATATAAATTATGGCCTTGTATGAATGAATGTGGAGTGTATGACAAACCTTATAAGTTATAATATTATAGGGGCTAGCTTAGTAAATTTATTTTCTATTCCGTAGTAATATATTAACAATATTATTAAAGATCTCAATAATGTATGTTATAACTAGAACATAAAAAGAGCTCAGATACAAAAATAAAATATTATTAAAATGAATTATGGCATAATAATATGAGTAAACTCTAAAATATTAAAATAATAATATTATTATTGTCAATTATATTATTTTATAATTTCGGTTGAGTGGTTTTGAAAAGACATAGCTTTTGATGACACCCCCCTTCCATTAATAATAATAACAGAAACAAAAATGAATGAGAGGTGCGTCGTAGTGTGATACAATTATACAAATCACAAACATACAATTTAGGTACCACTTGCAAAGTTGACGGATATAATAAAATGTTTAAAATAGGTAGGCTATAGGGGCGTTGAGCCGTAGACAAATTAAATTAAATATAAATTATGATTTCGCGATTTCCGGAAAACTAGTAAATATAGCCACAGATTACAATATTCGTTACTAATTTAGGTATAATAATACCGATTGGGAAGTTTGTGGCAAAAAATACTAGGTATAATTAGTTATTAGTATTTGATATTTTGGCCACGACTGTCAATACGTTTTGTTGATACCATGTCTATATTTTATATTGCTATTGGCTATATTTGGATTTATTTTATATACTATACAGGGTGTTTCAGGTTTCTGAAATGGATGAGGTAACTAGTATGTCAAAATCATTTTTTCTATGCGTTTAAGTAATCTTAGAGTAAAGTCACCTATTACAAAAAAGATAGAGAATAATATTTTTGAGGGAATGACATATCGATTTTATATTTTATTATTATTTGACTTTGTATTCGACTTTCAAAATAAATAAAAAAATGTTGTAAATTTAAATTATGTTTAAATTGTTTTGAGACAATATTTAGACAAATCGATATGTCATTCCCTCAAAAGTATTATTCTCTATCTTTTTTGTCATGGGTGACTTTACTCTAATATTACTTAAGCACATAAAAAAAATGATTTTGCGTAAATGCATTTTGTCTATGTTGCGTGTGAGCCAGAGAGAGAAAACAAATAGTGCGCTGAAAGCCTCTTAAATGTAAAAATAAATGGTCTAGTTGTATTTTTTCCAAAATTCTCATGCGAATCGAGGTGTCACATCATTTTCGCCCTTGTCACGCGTTTTTAACGCTCGAATCGCCGACTAAAAAAAAATGGTGCTTAGCACATTGATTTGTATGAGAACACTATATACAAGATAAACAGTGGTGATATTTATTTGTTGTTATTTAAAATACATGATTAATTAATGAATTATTTTACATTGTTAACTAATAAAAATTATAAAATAATAACAAAATTAGGGTTAACAAGGTTTTAAATGATCAAATTAATTTAATTTACTTACTAATTAAAAATAATAGTATATGTATGTATTATTAATTAAAATTATACAATTTATAAGTCCCCCTATCAAAATATTGAAGATCTGCTATTACGATGTATGGGTATATACAGCCGTGAAGACTGAGTATTGAAGTAAAATAGCAGGTACGAAATCATGCTTAAACTTATCAACTTGTAATGTACCTAAATTCGAAAAACACAAGTGTACAAATATGTTACATATATTATATACGATTTTATGAAGTTGACAGATGAAATTGATATAGAAGTGGAATACCGTTCATTATATCGAGTTTACCAACCAGTGTATGACGAAACTATTGAAACTGGAGTAACTGTACCTTTAAAATTAAATGAAGTAGGTATTGAAGTTCACGAGACGTGCTTTTTTCGTATCCAAATTTATATACTTTGTATACAATTTTTTATACACTTCCAGTCAGCAGTGCAACATGCCTTCGCTCAACTATAACTGAAGACCGGCTATCAAATTTGGCCATATTGAGCATCGAAAGCAACATAGCTCAAACGCCTGAAACCATTTATTTTGATAACGTAATAAGCACATTTGCACTTATGAAAAAGCGCAGAAAATTATTGTAATGTTCTAGTTCTTAACTATTATTTTCATGTAGGTATTATAAAATATAAATTGTATAAATGTATTATTTTTGACTTTTTTATTGTATAGAATTTAGAACCACCTTCTATATCTCTTGTGAAAATGAAATCGGTCATTGAAAACTAAAATAAAATAAATATACTACAAATATACGTATAAAAATAAAATAATAAATATGTATAATCCTTTCTAATGATTTAATTATGTCAGGTAAATTTTTTAATTAAATATACATTTTAATGCAACAAATAACAATTAATTAATTAATATAGCTTTAATACTAAAGCTTGTAAGTAAATTTTACAATTATTACTATATTATCATGTAATATAGTTATATTGAATGTTGGTATCAAAATGTGATGTAAATAACTAATAATAGGTAAATCTCGAGCGCATTGGGCGACTTTGTAATACCTAGTTGGTTGAAGTTTCTACAGTCTACCCACTACACAGTGACCTCTCGTAAGTAAGGCAGACCCACAGTTTTAAAATCTTGGGTACGTCACTACCGTCGTGTGTATTTTTATTTTATTTTTCAATCTCATTTGTTTTTGTAGTTTCTCTATTGGATCTGTCTTGTTCATGAAGACTATAGAACTCATAGAAAAAAGATTAGAACTTCTAGAATTCTTGAGTGATCAGAACTCTTATGAGTTATGTGAGATGTCTGTCTTCATCACGAAACATATATGGATATAAAGATGTATCGATAGATATAATATATAATGTATTTAGTTTATTGTTTCTCCTGAACAATTTCAAAAACTTGAGATAAGAGGTATTAGCATGAGGGTCGCGATATGGTTCTTCGTGGTTTTGTACTTTTGTCAATTTAAAGTGATAAACTGATAACACAGATGACAGTATAAAAATATAAACTGTGGTGATAACATGTTTTTGCTAACTGTTAACAAAATCACAGATGTGATAATATTATCGACTGAATTTTTTCTCTTACGCCATTAACTATAATTAACTATGCCTTCACACTTCACACTAGGGATTGCAGTAATTTTTGACAGATCGTTAATTCCTTAAATATACTCGTGCGAACGTTTGTTTTTCAATTACAAATATGCATGCTTGTAAGTTCGAATCGATTAAGTGTTGACACTTGACGGTCACAGCCTCACAGGATTCAACCATGGCTACCGGTCAGTAAATTATTAATATAAATAACATGTACCTATATACTTGATTCGTTAATTTTTGCGTTAGTGTCTTGGGAACTTATTTGGTTGAAACATACGAATGTGGTGAAGGAAAGATGTTCTACTTATTGTTTCATGATTTTTCATAAATAATATCAATGAAACAATAACATGATGAGTTATGAGTACAGTACCTAAATTAGTGATATTATTCTAGGAGATTAGTATTTTATCTGGGTACAAATAATAAAACTAGTAATATTTTGGATATGCAATTAGAATTTTAAATTAAAACTGAACATTGATAGTTGTCATTTGCTTTGATAGTGTTAATTTTTAAGCTTTTCAAATGTTATTAAGACTGTTTACTTATATAGAGGTGAATCCTCCAAATGTCCAAGGGCTGTTAATATTCCCTGGGAAATGTTGCCAAATTTTTTTTTGTTTATTTAATGTTAATGTTATTAATTTAAACCAGACTTATTACTTATTATTATATTTTTTTGTGATGACTGATTGTTTTTTATTATCAATATTGACACATTACTATTTAAGTGATAATTCCTTAAAAATTACATAGGTTTTGATCACAGTTATGTCTATGAAAATGTGTTATTAATTTAATATCTATTATTTATTTAATGTTATTGTTTTATGTTGAAATACCAGGAACGACTAGAAATAAGGTGGCACTTGCACCTGGTCATTCTCTGATGGATTGGATTCGTTTAGGCAACTCTGGAAGTGACTTAACTGGAGTTGGTGGTAAAATGTTATCTATTTCAAAATCAGAATTAGCCAAGCACAATAAACGGACAGATGCTTGGTTGGCTATTCGTGGTACAGTTTACAATGTCACCCAGTACATGGACTTCCATCCTGGCGGTGTTGATGAATTAGTAAGAGGAATTGGCACAGACGCTACCAAATTGTTTTCAGAGGTAACTAAAGACCTATACTAACAGACAATTTAATTGTTGTTAACTGTTAACAAATTGTTTACGAAAGATTGTGAACAACAGATACATGCTTGGGTGAATTACGAATCAATACTTCAGAAGTGTGTGGTTGGCCGATTAGTAAATGAAGAATTGTTTAAATTGCCTGATATTTTGAAAGCGGCTACAGATGTCTCCGAAAATGATTTGAACATGGACTGGTTTCAACAACTTGGCTTCTTATGTTTTGTATTTTATACTAAGACACCATATCCTGAGGTACTTAAATTTTCATAACAGTTAGACATATTTTTATTTAAAAGTTATGGCACCCATCAATTACTTGTTTAATTATATATTAGATTCTGAGTGGAACGATGAATGTATTGATTTTACAATGATGTGTGTTTTTTTTTTTTTGTGTCTGTCATCACCTTTTAGGACAGTAAAAGTGCTTGGATTTTCTTCAACAGTACCTTTTCTGATAGGAAAGTGAATCTAGTTGGTACTTTGGGGGGTCAAAAGTAAAATTTTTCCAATAGTTTTCAAATGCGCCCTGAAAAACAAAGAAAAATTAAGGAAAAACGGGAATTTTTACGCAAAATCTGTTATCGAGAAAATTGATTTTGGTTTTGGTGTAACTTTAAAACGAATGACTGTAGA
>NC_042495.1:77464960-77487921 GCF_005508785.2 Acyrthosiphon pisum | reverse complement strand
TTAAAAATTACATTAATGTTAGTATTAACTTTAATCTTATTCATTATTTTTATTTGTGAATACTCAGTTTATTCAAATTTAACAAATATACTATTAAACACTAGGCAGACGATAGGCGCAACTAAAGGCCAAGGAGGTGCTAAAAGTATGTAGAGGACGCATTTTAGATTCAAACGCTCATCAAAAATGTATGTTACTTTCCAATAAATTTTTTTTGTATAAGGTAGGACCAATTGTGAGGAGTTTTCTATCAAATTTATAATGTTAGCTATGATAGGAAAAACATTTATACATTTCTAACTTTCTAATTTTTTTGAAATTTTGATGAATTTCAAATCTAATATTTGATATACTTATATCGTTATATACGTTACCTAATGGATATTGTGATATGATTAATTTGGAATTTATTATTGATATCTATTAAAGGTCAATTTTTTTTTAATACTTTAGATAAGTATACCTATAATAGGTATGTCTAATACCTAGACTGACAAACCGTCTCCGCTCAGAATCGTTTTTCTTATACAGTGATATTATATCATTGAATTCAAATTTAATACTATCCATTATACAGTGACCCACTTGTAACCTACTGTACAGCAGAGCGACATCCACTTACCCACCTTTTTGTGAACTTAAGTTATTCATTTTTTTTAATTTCAAAAGTTCAATTTTAATTTCTCTGCATCTAGTTTTAGTAATTTATTATTAATTTAAAGCTTATAGTACAGGATTTATCAAAATTATATCAATATTTGATTATAATTAGTTCTGATAGTCTTCAATATTTTTTCTGATTTCAGGTGTCTATTACTTTAAAGCAACCCAATGAATTTCGTTTTGTATTGAATGGAAAAACAAGATGTATCACTTTGCATAAAAATGTCAATTGGCCTTGTATTGTAAAAATAGTAGCAGACATTGGAAAAGTTCAAGTTAAACTGATAAAAAAAGTACTCGGTCTTTGGCCGACATTTGGAACTATATCAACAACTAGGAATATTCAAATTGATTATTGGAAATGTGAATTACTTGGTTCGTTCAATGTTACTCATAACACAAAATTTTTATTATTCAAGTATGAACAGAACTTGTACAATCATATCTATCCAGGTCGACATATTTACATTAAAGCTAATGTGAATGGTATGAATCCAAAAAATATTCATTGAGAAAATGACTTGAAACATATTTTCTAAGTACTAAAATTTATTGTTCTAGGTCATGTTGTGTCACGGCCATATACTCCAGTGTGGCCTTTAGTTGAAACAACAGAGTATGGGAAAATCTCTGAAGACACTTTATGTTTACTAGTTAAAAGTTATCCAAATGGAAAATTAAGTAAACATTTGTGTTCTTTAAGCCAAGGAGATTCAATTGAAGTCAGTCGTCCACAAGGTAGTTTTGAGTGTTGGACATCAAAAACAAACCTAATTTTATTGGCTGCTGGTACTGGAATTACACCAATGTTACCAATCATATGGAATGCTTTGCATTCTTCCATTAAAAAGTAATTCAATAACATACTAACAGTAATCAAATTAAAAGTTATACATTATTTTATTTTAATCCCATACATAGTTATAATATCACATTATTGTTTTTCAACAAAAAAGAAACATGTATCATTTGGAAAAAGTACTTAGATCAAAAAAGTGCTGCTTACTTATCAAGGTAAAATTGTTATATTATGCACTGTATAATTTGATAGTCATAATTAAGTTGTTAATATTTGTATAGACTGACTGTACATTACATTTTGTCAGAAGAGGAAAACTCCAAGGGTGACACAAAAGGACATATTGATGAAAATGTAATCATTAAATATTTTCCTTCATTAAATAACGATTTAAAGAATGAAAATGCAGTGTGTATTTGTGGCCCATCAGGTTTCAACAAACTATGTGAAAAGTAAGAATAAACCAAACATTTAAAATTATAAATATAAATATTTTTTTCTTCAATAGGTTAGTTATCCAGCAAGGTTACAAAAAAGATGACTACTTTGTATTTGGTTGATATTTCTGTTGTATGTATTGTAATGTATTTTTTTTTTTTTTAAACAAATATACCGTAATATAGTATTTTTGAAAATGTTTTTTAACATTATTGAAACTAACTTTATAATATCATTATCTTTTTTTCTTTGAATTGAATTTCCTACATGCTAAATTTGATATATAATTTTTAATAATGCCAATAAAGTTAAAACAATTTATTTAAATAAATGCTCTTAACGAGTTAAATAAAATATTATTTTGTTCAGTTAAATTACTATAATTTACTTTTTAAATTAAAAAGTAGTTTTACCCTAAAATTGTACATTTGTATAGCATACATTTTTATATCTATTGCATTTCTGGATTGTTATATTAATGTTATAGTAATGTGATGAACAAAAACTATTTTGTGATATTCTTCTATGAAAATAACCTATTTTATAATAAATTTCTATAAAAAACACAAAATAATAAATAGTTAATATTGTGTTTATATTAGGTCTAACGTTTATTTATAAAAATTAATTTTAACGAGATTATTAGGTTTATAATATGCATGATTTATTATTTACGTATATCAGAGGTATTTAAACTGTGTCCTGGCTCCAATGAGAGCACAACAGTATAATGATGATTAGTGATTAAGATTAATATATTATTTTATTTTATTCTTAACGTGAAACTTTTAATATTATTATTACATTTGTTGTCTTAATTTATCTTATGTATTTATAATATATTATATATATTATTATAAATAATTAAACATTAAAACATATTTTGTTTTATGTGTCCTAATTTAAACCAAAATGTTGTGAAGATGTAAAGGAGCCGTGCAATGAAAATACTTTGAAATTTGAATAGGTACCTCTGATGTATATAGTTTTTAATAGTACAAATTTAATACAATTGTTTATAGAATATAATTGTATATTTTCACACTTATTAAATATAATATTCCTATATTATGATCAATGAATTTCTTAAATAAAAGACACAATATGGTATTGATCTGCAATACTAATTAAAAAGCAACTTCTGTGGAAATAATGATGATAAGAACTATTCATTAATAATGATAATTATTATAACATTTTAATCAAGTTTAAAAGAAAATGAAAATAACAATTTGATAGATCGCATTATAGTACATTGATACAATATGTTAAAAATATGTATTAACAAAAACGAGTATTTTAAATTAAATACGTAACGTGCTAAATACAATTCAATATATTTTATACCTACATGGTAACATGGTGTATTACATAATAATGTTTAAGTATAAATAGGTATAGGTTGTAGTGAACTTGTCAACTTGATATAGTTTATAAGACGTAATAAAATAATATGATTAGGTATTACAATATTGGTCTGCATGCAGGTTAGCAGTATCTAACTAATTATTTTCATAATATCGCGTGAAATGTTATTTGGCTCGATTACTTAAAAGTCGGTCGTAAAAAAACCTTCATCCTATCGAAAACATACATACATTACATTAAATAATGATTTCGTAATATAGTTATTTTATGTTACGGTACTTAAACCCGTTGAGGCATACCGAAATCTCATTGCTGACGGATTTTACTTCTGTAGTTATGATTTTCCGAGGATCGGCTTCGTGCACAGGACTAGAGTACAAGTTCGATATTGACGGAATCTCATTGAGCGGTGCTAACAGAGATGCCTTTATTTCGTTCAATTTTATGATATCCGGATTTTTGGTTTCCTTAAAATCAAGAATAACTATAGTAAGTAGGGAAGTATTCTGAGGTATAGGTATACATTATAGTTTATACGTAATAGTAGTTGTATTGATCTTATATAATAGTGTTTTATACACATATAATTTTATAAAGTCAACGGGGTAAAGCATAACATTGAAGTATTACCTATATTATAACATGGTTGAGATTTACCATGTATAATGGGTATCTATGTCTGTGTTACTGTAATATTACGAGTACCTATAATATAATTATTAAGTACCATTCATAATAATTTGCGGTTAGAATTTTCTCATAGGTTGGTTGAAGTCTCTCAACAATTATCGGTCATGATAATTTGATAATATTGTATCGACTTGCAAAACCATGAATTGAAATCTGTTTAGATTAAACCTTTCGAGTTTCTACATGTAATTCATTAAGTACATAGGTAACTATAATACCTTAACTATAACTATATTACCTTTTTATAGGTAAGTATTTACTTATTATGTTTAGCACGAAATAATAATATATTAAATTGCCTATACGTTACGCCGTGGAACAAATAATAGTAATATGTTTCAATCAAATTTTTAGGTTCACTTTAAATTTTTAAACAACCAAAAATTATTCCTGCAACCTTCATCAGAGCGTTTGTTAAAAATGCGTTCTAAATATTTAAATGAGTGCATTAAAAATATATTACGTTTAAATGTTTAAAAAAATTATTGAATAATAACTATAGAATATATAGATGCGTACCTTTAAGTGTACATTTGCCATATTGTTATGCTTCTCGCCGCTCGTTTCAACTGAAAATTTATTGTAAAAACCATTTATAATATTATTATGTGATGGTCCAAGTGGTAAAATCGATCATTATATTAAAACATCTGACATATTTGGTCAAAAAAATTATATACATTTATTTCCCTTATAGAACACTTTAGAAAAAGAGACAGTAACTTAAGATTTCAACCATAGGCGTAAACTGGGGGGAGCAAGAGGGGGAAATTGCCTCCCCTCAACAAAAATGAAGGTTAACGAGGGCAGTGCCCCCCTTGGTATTTTGTAAATTAATTTGAAAAATATTATCAAAAAAGCATTTTAGATTTGTAAGAATTATTTTTTAAAGAAAACTGAAAAATATAATATTTTTAAAAGATTAACTATAGAAAAAAAAATTAACTGATTAATCAAAATGTATTTATTTATTGCCATTTTCCACATGCGAATGCCATCATAATACCTCATGATAATAATTATTATGATAATGAGTAAAAACAAAACTAAACAGCAAACGCCAACGGTCAACCTGCTGAGTTCCGAAAAAATCATTAAGGTACGGTAAAATCTTTGTTTATATACTATGGATGGAGTCACAGCGTATTATATTGTTGCCGATATTAGCGACGAGTCTCCGAATTAGGTGATCGATGTGCACATGCGCGATTCAACTCTTCGAAAAATTATCCATAAGTTACTACCACTGAATTATTCTAAATCATAATTCGTGGTTAATTATATTATTATAGTAATATTATATTATTATATTATTATAGACCTTAGTAGGTAAGTAATATATTATTATAGTAGGCATTATACTATTTTTTCAATATAATATTAGGTATATTTAAACATAATACCTATGCTGATTTGGTAATTAATTATCTGCAGTGGATAATTAATATGCAAGAAGTTGCGTCGTGCATGTGCATATAGAATACCTAATTCGGCGACTCGTCGTTGATATTGGCAAAGTTCTTTTTTACCAAAATTTGGTATAATACGCTATAGATCCATCCATAGTATAATGATCTAAGGGTAAAATTAAAGCCTGTTTTCCTATTTGTGATAACTGTTTATCTGTGAACTTCAACTGAAAACAAAATGACATGACACGTTCTCTTTATCTTGTGACTTGTATTATTCTTCACTATTCATTGTTGTGTTTGACTGCCTGAGCTTTGAGCGCAGTGTTATAGAATTACTACATTGAAATATTACTATTATACTATTTAGTATATATACTATTCTAATATTTTTTTTGTACAATTCAAGGTACTTTCTTATTATGTCATGTTTGTGTGTATGACTTCAGTTATTATTTGTATAAGCCATAATTAATATATGGTAGACGCACAGAGTAATACATTATAAACAATATAGAAATGCAGAATGTTTTTATTAAATAAACCATCATCTTATCAAGCTTTTTCCATAATGTAATTTAATTGTACATACTGCAATAAAGATTTAGCTTAGATAATAATATAATTATGTTATGCTTTCCAGTTTCCACTGATTAAGTATATTTAGTCTCTAAATATCTTTAACTTTTAAGTATACGGTATATCGGCATAAAATAAAGTTTGCCCCCCCCCACTCCATAAAAACTGCCCAAGTTACGCCCATGATTTAAACTAATTTAAATATTAATAAAATTAATTTAATTTTAATACAATGCATGGGAATTGTATACAATGTTCAAACTCAGTGGCGCCGAACACGGGTTTGTTTGGTTGGTGGGTGGTGGGTGGTTGTTGCCGTGGACTGTGGTGTATTGGTACCTATAATAAGTACTATAATAATTTTGGAAACGTGTCACAGGATAACACATCAGTCTAGTCTAGTTCAATTGTCAACAGCAGATTAATCATTTAAAGATACATTTTAATTGATTTTAGATTTAATAATTATTCAGATAAATACATTTAAAGAAAATAATTTGAAAATCATGAAGTATTTAGCTTTTGCTTTCTATTGACATACTAAATGCAATTTCGTGATGGGAAAGTGAATCTTGTTGGTGCATTCGAGAGATCAAAATTTTAGTTCACGGTAGTTTTAAAATGCGTAAGGGAAAAAAGTGGGTCACTGTAATGGAAGGTGTTAAATTTGAATCAAATTAGGTTCAGATTGCGGATAGGCTGAATCCCCCACACCCAAAGGCCTTAGCTGGTACTTAAAATATTTCAATATTTACCTTAATTTTCAGTTTATTAGATAAAATAAAGAAGCATAAAGAAGCATAAAGAAGCAATACTATACTTAAAACATTATATTATATTGCTTATTGACATTTATGAGTGATTGATAAACGTACATTTTTTTATAATGTAGTGTTATTTTTAATTTAATTTTAGTTTTAATTATATTATGTATTTATTACATTAAACTAGGTTAAAACTGTTTTGAATACATAAATATTATATTATACACAAACATAATGATATAAGCTATAATGTGTAAGTATATTGTTTACACATATTATTTTAACGTTTATCAGTATAATTCTGGACGCTGGTAGAAATTTAAGTATTTAACTTCTATTTTGAAATACAAATAAGCTACGAATTACGATGCACTATATATTATACCCACGCATATAAAATTGATATTATTATAATTCTATATTGGCTATAGTAAATAAATATAAGTGTAATACCGTGCTGGCTAAAAAGGAGACTATATTGTTTTGCATACGTAAATGTTTAATCGAATAGAATTTATTTGTTTATTTACAAAGTAATATTTCCAACAGTGAATTGTTTTAAATATACCTATCCGGTTAGTTTTGTTTTTTTTTATTTAATAGTGAGTGTTTAAACTTAAAAGTAAAGTTATAAATTCGCAAGAAGTTCCAGCAACGTTGTTGATACCGAAAAACAGAAAAGGTCGTACGGAAGTCCTTATCTCTCTCCCGTCTCGCTGGTTATGATTAGAAAATGCATGAGTGAGGATTTTTCTTTTTTTCTTTTTTACGCATTAGTAGTAGTTCTCAAAGAGAATGAAATTAATACTTATGCACTAATGATTAAAAAATATTTCATAATAATACATATAAATAAAAATAGTTGGTGACGAGAGGATAGTATTTTAAATGTTATAATATATTAGGGCTCGGAAGTTTTAGGACTGTAGTAGGAGTTGTGTATTATTCTATATTATGTTCTCGATTTCTAGAACAATAAGCTAAAAAAAAACCAAGCTATACAATGGCCAGTTTAAAAATTGAATATTAAAAATGCAAATTTTGTCAATTTTAGAGGAAAAGTGTATATTTCTTGATCTTCATATTATGCATTTTAATGTATTTATCAAAAAAAATTAATCGAAATTTTTCTTTTTTAAGCCGTGTATTTTAATAATAATATTGAATATTATGTAACTCCATATTAATGTAGGTAGGTATTTATTGTAGTCACCGCAATCTACTATTCATTTAACTATTTAAGTTTTAACGAAAACACTGTGCGATACGCATTTAATTTCTATCGCGACTATATTCCGATGTACTATTTTTTCGAATATATGTTTTTAAACTATTTTTTCCAGTTCAATAAATTTCAAAATGGTATACAGTTTTTCTACGTATTTTAAATATTATATAAATTTATTTTTTCAAATTTTACATTTTTTTTAGTACAATTTAACAACAACAGAAAATGGCTTTTTTGGAGCTTAAAATTGTTATTAAACTATTTTGCATATTTTAAACTTTTTTTGTGCATATGCCATGCATATGCCATGCATATTTTTCCTTTTTTAGCTCCTAAACTTCCGAGCACTATAATTATAACTTATAACTTATAATATAAATATTTTTACAGGTAAGTCTGGTTAAGTAATTTACAAGAGTTTAAGTGCAAATGAAGTGTCAATTTAATTTATTTAAAATTACTTGAATGGTTTATAATATATTATATTAATTATTGCCACTATTCTAACGTTGGTTTATTGTTATTGTTATTGTTACATTTTTCACCAATATCCATATGGGAGTATTAAAAAAAGTTAAGCTCCTTATAATATGAACCCGTGTAACTTATAAATTTATGAGTATTGGCAGAAAAATTTAACATTCCTTGTACCTATTGAAATAATTTATTTTGAAAAATAATTCAGCAGTGCGTGCGTTTAATAATTTAAACAATTAAAGTCTTATATTATTTCCTATTGATTTCAAATTAAATCCACAAAATCACCATATAAAAAAAAACTCAAGCTGCATCATCGAATTCCATAATGTTTAATCCAATCATGTACAGACTTTTGAAAATTTTACCATCAATACATTATTATTTTTCTAATTATTGTCAACCGTGACGGTCCTTCGTCAAGACACATACCTATACGTATTAAACAATTCTTATATAGATACATTAAAAACAAAAACGTATCCACCATTGATCGTTATCAGTAAATTACTTTGTGGTGAAAGTGTGGATAAAATTGACACTTCATTTGTACATGTGGATTAGGCCTTAACGGGGATACCACAATAAAAAAAACGCGCCATGTATAATACCTCATGCATTTAAACAGACTTCATTATTCCAATGTTGTCGTTTTTTGTCAAGGTGGTGTGGAAATTTATACACAACTACCAGTTGAATAAAGGATAATAAGATACTATACTAGAATAATAAGCACAATACTGGAGTCTATAAACTCCCCTTAAAATTACCGTCAGTCGTCATCCTTAATGCCAAATGAATATGCACATAGTTATAAAGTTATATAGAACTAACTACCTGTATTCAATCAACATTTAATTTTAGATTCTGATGAGCGGAGCAATTAGACACTATAAAACCTTTGAAATCGGTACATAAATGCGCTCGTACAAGCAGGGCGTTACGACGTTTATACCTATGTTGGGACAATATTATTCACTCGTATAGTTCAATATAATATAATATGTGATTTGCTTTTTCCAGACCTAAACGCCGTACCTTGAGTGGTTTATGGGGAAGGTGGAGCTGAAAACTTTTGGTTTCGATTATTCCGAATCAAATGTACCCACCTATGTGTATGATTATAATAATAATTTTTACATTTTTAAGGCATAATGGAGGACGCCACACGTCCATACTTCTATAGACAAAATACAGCAGGAACCTAGAACAGACGCATTCAGTATGTACATTTTACTATAGTAGAAAATTCAAATTTGCGGTAAATTTTGACCTCCCGAATGCACCAACTAGATTTACCTTCCCAAGGTATAAGATACTGTTGAAGAAATTCGAAGCAGTTGTACTGCCCAAACGGTAAAGATAGACACAAAAAAAATAAAAGAAACACATGGCATTGTAGTCGTTGCTCCGCTCAAAATCTAAAATTTGTTTAAATTTCTAACTCAAAATAATTTGCAAGTAACTAAAAAAAAGTAATCAAAATCAAAATTTTCTTCTGCACATTAATATAGCTCAAAAAAAGTTGAAATATTTTGAAAATTGAACATTATGATTAGAAAATGGTAATTAAATATTTGGTGATTATTAAAAGTATCTGCAGTTGTTATAGTCTTTTAGATAAACCAAAAAAACTAAGTCAATTCTATCAAAAATCGTTTTCCCATAGTTTTTTTTTACTTACGTCTTCGAAAACTCTTGGGAATATTCCATTTTGACCTTTCAACTTAAGTAACAACAAGATTCGCTTTTCCATCAGAAAATATCTTGAAGTTGAAAATCGAAGCATTATTTCGACTACTAATCGTGTGTAGGTATACATAAAAAAACCACATGTTCTGTGTCATTTTGTTCTGTGTAAAATCAATACGTTCAACAATCCACTTTGAATCAAAAATCAACGACAATTTTACGTTCAAATTTTAAAAAATTCCTTAAAATTACGAGTATCAAAAGACAAATATTACAGTCACTGCATCCAATAAGGTACGCCGCTACGGTATGATTTTTATGATTTTTAATCTTTACTATTTTGTTTATTTTACTTTTCATTACATCAAACTCTAACTAAACGTATAGGGGTTTTTCAGTAGTGTCGTCGCTCATTGGGCATTGACAGATAATCAGTCAATTTTTGCGGGCTCCCCGACAAAGTTGCATGTGCATCACTATCTATCGTCCACTGACAAATATAGGTAATATCATAATAGGTATATAATATCAAGGCCGTAACTGAAAAAAATTTCGGTGGGGGGGGGGGGGGGTCCAAAATTTGTTTAATATGGATATTGGACTTGGACCTTTATAAATTTTACGCTCAAAATATAAAACTCTTATTCTACTTTTAAAAATTTCGGGATGGGGGGGGGGGGGGTAACACAGACCTTAACAATAAACGTCTATAAATATTCAATCGAACAAACGTATTAAATAATAAATTATTATCATCATTCATCACAAATAGGTATCTACATACCATTAATTACGTTGGTATCTGACGACAAAACGTTTTTTAGATTCATGTAAACAACTACCATTTCTGGACGACTCTCAGCTATATCTGCCACGCACGCTTTACCTAAAGTTATAAGTATTTCAAAAATATGAAATGAATCATGTCCGGCCATTTTGTCAGCGATATTTGCTATCGAAGGTTTGTCATGTTTATTCACCAATTCTTTCTGAATAAAACAGTTGGAATAAATTAATACTGCACGTCTGCGTATGATTATTATTAAATAACTTAGATGCTAAATGTCTCATCACAACATACTCACCAAATATTTGTAACTTTTGTACCTGTTGAACGCTCTTAGACCGGTCGCGATTTCGAACATCACCTGTGAACAATAATAACATACCTATTGCAATATCTTACAGGCGTTTATATAATAGGTACATGGCATTTATATTATTTCACGTTGATAGATTGTATAGGTGTAATATAATATAGATAACATATGATTTTGAAAAATATACAGGTTGATTCATTTGATGTAAGACACTCATTATTTCAAAAAGCATTAACGTGTTTTTTAAAATATTTTTTTTACATAATATTAAGTCGTTAAAAAAAAATTAAAAAAAAATGTATGCATAATTTTTATCATTTTTTTATTGTTACCTATTCTTTTTTACTTTTTTTATGACAACATGATTTTTTATTTTCATAGACTTGAGCAGAATATCATTTGGAACATTTTTTATTTCAGACAAGTAATTTGTGAGTTATAAGTTAGGTATAACTTATATCTAACTAATAAGTAGGTATTTAAAGTTTAGATAAACAGAGTAGAGTACCAACATTTTGCAGGGTACCCCTGTACCACTCCAGTCCGCTCATAAAAACATTGAATACTTATAAAGTTATAAATATAAGTTATTACTCATAAAGTACTCATCCAAAATTCGATTTTTATGTATCAAAGCGCTCCAAAAAATATTATGCTTTGATATGGGAAATTAAAAATGCATAATGTCATTAAAATTTAAAACTTTTAAGTTTCAACAACTTAAAGTTATGAAAAAAAATATTGAGTGTCTTACATTAAATCGATCCCGGTCTATAATATTATATTAAATAATTTAAGTGTAACAAAAAAGACGAATTGTGCACATGCGCATACCACACCGAAACTGTAAGTGTCCACTTTTGTCGATAGTTTTCTGCTCCTACAAAAATCTTCAGGTAAATAAGGCTTTGTGCCACACACGTGGCTGACATCAAATCCAACGCTTTTGTTAATTAATTGTTCCCGCAGTGGTCCGGTCCTAGCGAGCCCGAAATCTCCTATTCTAGGCTCAAGGTTAGAGTCCAAAAGTATATTGGCACTATAATAAATTAATATGCGTTAAATGACTATGTGACTCATACGACGTTAATGGAATTGCGTTCACCTATAATATATACCTTTTTATATCGCCATGGATCAAAGGCGTCTCAACATTGTGCAAAAACTGTAAGCCTCTTGCTATTCCTGTCGCTATGTTACCACGCATCTTCCAGGATAATGGATTCGTTCCGCTCTATATAATATGATATTATGTACAAATATAGAGTATTAATTCAAAATGGTATTCAACGTGACGAGTGATAAAAATGTGATCTCACGTTTATATCACTTTAATTTTAAATTTGAGTGAACAATATAATAAATATTTTATATTAAAATTAAATGAAAAACTTTATATAAGTCGGTATATTAAGCGTATTGAATGTCAAATATATCGGGGGCTTCAATTCAACTTTTGGGAAAACCGGGTAAAGGATCAAATTAGCTGATTTGAAATAAAACTCGTTATTATAATGGCAGTATTAGGTATAAATCGTATGCAGTACAAAATGGGTATGAATGATTAACTGGTTTTCTTGAACTGTTCACTTTAGAAAAGAAAAAATGAACCAGGGCTTTAAATAATTTTAGTGATGTGAAGAAACCAACATATATTTACTATAGGTATACAATACCCATAGTAAATACTATATACTTGCATATTATATTTTCTTTAAAGATGATTTTCATATTTGATAATTAATCCTTATTCATAATATTTTATAGATGCAAAAGTGTATTCAAGTATTTATCATTTTTGTACTATACTTCTCAATTATTGAATAAGGGATAAGAGATAATCCTATGTGATCAAATATACCCTAATATATTATAATATGAACTTATCACAGTATCACCTACCACCTGTGGCTAATATTTTTATAGAGATAAATCGAATATACTTTGCACTGTAATCGATCTTCGAGTGATCCGTTTGCCATAAATTGATATATCAAACAAGATCCCGTCGAATGGAAGCAAAACCCGTACATCGACAGTACGTTATCGTGTTTAACGGCGTTTAGATACATAATCTCTTTCGATGGGTTCTGTAAGAGTCCGTCTCCCAAAGTGTGCATGTTTACCACTTTTTCAGCTACTCCCTGTAATATGAAATAAATATACCAACAATATAAACATATAATATAAGGCATAAACCGTATCGTAACGTTACGCCGACCTCGGCTTTCAGTCTTTTGATCGCTACGTCCGTGTGTCTCCAATTGCCTTTGTACACCACCCCGAAGCCGCCCTCACCCAGCACGCGGTTCTGGTTCCAGTTGTCGGTGGCCAACACTAATTCGTCGTATTGGATCCGTTGCATGAAAGTTTCCTCGGAATCTTTACCATTATTGTTGGTGTGCTGCACGGACATCACATCGCAGGAATCGCATTGGATGTTGCGTAATATGTACAACCAAACACTCCTGTGCAATTTAAAATAGACAGACAGCAGGCAAACAAATGAAACGAAACCCAAGGCGATGAAGAGGTAAAAATAATTGATTTTCCATTTTTTACAAAGTTCGTATTCGTTCATGTGGACAAGGGGGACTGTGGAAGACGTGCAAGTGATTTTATTCATATCTCCGATCTGGAAAATCAACGAACCGTTGAATTAACGCGATAATCTGGTAACTGCAGTCTGCAATAACTTTGTATTATAAGTATGAACTCGGACCTTTGATTTATATTTTAGAAAGGTGTTCAACAAATCACATTCACATGGCCATGGGTTTTTCGATAACATTATCACGTCTAGGCTTTGCATTAATCTCAATACGTTACCGTTCAGGGTTGTTAACTTATTATTATCGGCGAACAAAACCTGTGGAAATAATTTTAAATAAAAATGTTATAAACTAGAAATACATGATGTTACGTATGGAAGTTTTACATGACTTTTTTAAATATAATACATAATATGTTATAACATAAAATTAAAAATCGTAATACCTACTATTAGAGTAATAATAATTAGAGTATAATTTAAATTAAATAAGTTCATGTATTTGATATATTATCATAGAGTGCTGCATAGACTCTATAGACTTATAGATAGGTAAACAATATCATAGAATACTGTCGGTAGTTTAATCAAATTTTTTTTGAAAAATTATGTCTTATTTTGATTTTATAGTAGCCGTATAAAATATTAATGTTCAGTAGATAATAATTTTACTCATTGATATTATGGTTTTTGATTAATATTTGTCTATGGTGGAAGTTCAAATTGACCTCAACGATAGAAATGTAATATCCATATTATGCATAAATCATAACATACATATTGTACAATACATTATTTTATGTACATTAAATTATTATTATTTTTCTTACTTTTAAACTTTTAGGTAAAAGATTGGTATCCAATGTCGCTATACTGTTATTACTGATATCCAATAAATTGAGATGAAAACTTGTTAAATTAGGTAAGATTTCGATCAAATTGTCTCTCAAAATTAAATCAATAGATGACGAAGTTGTTTTTAAATCAGGGATAATTTTAGAAGGGTCAATTAGGTTACTTTTCGAACAGTCAATTTTGGACACATTGCGTTTTGGGAGAAAATAGCATTCGCAATCTGTAGAACAATTATATTGTATGTCAGCCACCATTCCTATAATAAATTAACAAAATTATTAATTAAAAACAGATAGCTTCAAACGAATTTAAATGTGTCATTACTCATTACCATATACTATATAATTATAAAAATAAAAATAGTACCTACATTTTAAATTAACTAGGTAATTATAGTTGAATTATTGTTTAAATAAAAAATGATGAAATTTTTTTTTATTCTATTGAATTGATAAATAATAATAAAACCACTCCTGTAGTTAATCGTTATCAGTGTTGATTTAATTTTACTGTAATACTGTAACAGTGTACCCCTATATATATTATATAGTCACTACTCACTAATCGACATCAGCCAGAACCACAGATCACTTGCAGGATAGTACGTTTTGAGAAAATTCTTATGAACTTTTTCAGACTGAGATAATCGTCTATATTTATTTCAGTGTATAAAAGTACAATACAATTCTCTGGAAATTGCTATAATGTATTGAGATTATTGAGATATAACTATAGTTAATATTATTAAATATATCGATATAGATATCGGATCGACAAATCGGATGGCATCTCACTGTCCTTATACATATAGTCTATAAAACATTTGATAACATTTTATGTGATATGGAATTTTTATTTCCTCCCCTTTTTCAGATAATTTATACCTTGGGATTTCAAAAATAAAAAATGCTTTTATTTTTCTTAATAATCGAGAAAAACAAAAAAACAATTAAGAAAAAATTAGAATATTTAGGTAAGTATCAAAACAGTTTTACGTCCACAACTGAATTTGCTTTTTTTTTTTGTTCACGAAAATCGAATATTTTTTTGTGTACTTACTACTTAAATGGTTAGGTAGCATTGTCCATTGATTACAGATTATATGACTGCTATAATTAGTATAAACATGGCATATATGATTATTTACGAATCTATACTATTATATAAAGAGGACTTGTTAGTTAAAGTTGTTGAGGGTAATCTCTGGAGCTACTGAACCGATTTCGAAAATTCTTTCATTAATAGAAAGCCACATTCTTTGTGTCATAGGCTAATTTAAACCATCATCGAGTAAATAAGTTTAATCATAACTATTTAGATCGTACATTCCATTACACTAAGGGACTGATAGTGTTTTTTTAATTTTCATAATGTGTGATAGATGTAATTTGAAATTCATTACCTATACTTAAGATAATAAAAGTACAATGAATTCAAAAATGAATATTTGGTGTTCTGTTATTGTTCACAGTGCTCCATTCATCTTTTAGTCATATTTCAGTATAACACATCAACACACAATTACAATAATTTAGTTATTTTTTATTTGACTACCAAAATATTCATTAGAAATAATTTACATGGCAAAACAACATTTTCCAGATTAGCTAGTAATATATTATATTATATAAACAAAAACAAAATTTAAAATCAAATAGGTTTATTTATTTTAGATTCTGTGTGGAGGGAGGAAGCTAGTGGTTTTACAATGGTGCTTATTTTTTTATTATTATATTTTTTTTAAATAATATTTTAATATTATCATTACACATTGCTGTATGGGTTATAACTACAATTATTTATTTATTTTTTTTTTATTTAGAAAATTTACAATCTGTATTGCATAACACAATAGGTAAAATAGATGACTGACATAACACTACAACTACAATTATTAAAATGATAATTAGTATTATTTTCTTTCTTAATTATGGATATATAGACGGATACCGGGATACGTCGGCCTTTAACCATTAGTTGAAGCTATCTCTAGTTTTTGTGTTTACACATAGGCGTGCGCACAGAGGGTGCCGCGTGTACCTGGGTACCTCTGGACCCTTCACCAAAAATGATAAGGGCCCTAATTATTAATTAAGTGTAAATTAAATTATTGAAATTATTGACGAATTCAAAAATGTTGTTCCTTTTAAACGTCGATTATCATTATAAGATTGTTTATCTACTTATATATTTTTATGTAATATTTATTAGAATAAATACCTAATAAAATAAAATACTTAAATATTATAATGCATTTGATATCTTTAAAACATTTGTCTGTATCTATAATTGTTTTCAAAATTATTGTGGGCCATAATTTTTAGTGTGCACCCCGGAACCAAAAGTCTGCGCACACCTATGTGTTAACATAAAAATATGTCCAGAACTAAAAAGTTAAAAATTATAAAACTTATCAATGATTAGTGCTATTATACCTACTAGGTATATATTTAAACTGATGGAAAACGGAAAACTATTAAAAAAGACCGATTTATTTTAACCCAGGTGATGTTGAATCTAGTATAATATAATATACTTTTGTTATGAAGCGATCTCTATAATTAAACATAAAATACTTTACCTATACGGAACGCCGCGATTTTAAACACTCCGCCGCAATACTTGTTCGCGTCACCCGAGCACTGAGCGGAACAATTGTTGTCGTCGACACGTACCGCACCGTCATCCGCCGGATGGCTGTTTCCGCAAAAACACGATTCCCTGTTGGATAGTTGGAAATATTCGTAGCCCACACTGTCGCAATGCCTGGAGCAGATTTTCGGCGTGTTGACGTACGGGAATTCGACTGACTGGTTTTTCTTGAACGCTCTGTATACGTCTGTCTCCTCGTAACAGCCCAGGTAATGGTCACCGGCCACCCTGGACGTTTTCAGGCCGGTGGTGAACACGTTGTAATGGGTGCGATCGCCGCACACGCTTTCTGTGCCACCCGAACACGTGACGTTGCAATGCAGTCCTCCCGCTTTGACTTTGGCTTCGACCGGTGGACTATCGAAACTGCACAGACACTTCGTCCTGATCGCGGTATAGCACACCGATCGCAGACGTAGCGAGTCACATCAAATAATTATTACCGTATCACATATTATATAAGTGCATATAGCATGTGTATTATAGTAGTATAATAGATAGTAGGTAGTAGCACCAGTAGTTAAAAATTATTATTATTTATTACTATTATATAATACGTCATTGTATATTCGCTACAGCCATGGGCTATATGCATAATAAATTATTTTTTTTAACAAAAGTCTTTTTCAAAGGGACCAGACCTAACATACCCTAACCAAAGGCGTGCTCAGGAATTTTGTATGGTGAGAGGGTTGGCCATATATTTGTATATAGCTCAAGGAGGGGGGAAATAATGTATTATGACTTGTGAGGATTATATGGGTGAATGTAAGTTCCTACACGAGAGTAGCAGGTACACAAAATATAGTAGCAGGTACGTTACTTCCTACACGATAGAAAAAGGTACATATATAAGTTTCTACACGGTAAAAACCAGGTACATATGTTAGTTCCTAGAAGGTTAAATATGTATATACGAATTTAAAAAAATAAATGTATGATGATTAAAAAATATAACAAAAATTGTTATAGCGCATTTTCACAAAAAAATATAATATAATATGTGATTAAAAAAATATAAAAAAATCGTCATAGCGCATTTTTACAAATAAATATAATATGGTGAATGGTTAGGTTAGAAAATTTACATTAAAGGTTTAAAAATTTTAAAAAAATCACATAATACGAAATTTTATATTTTCTGAAGTTTATTTCTATAACTTAAAAACTTAACATAATTGTATTGATTAATTTTGTTCATTGTATAATCTGAATTTTTTTTTTATGAAATCTTCTTTTTCGGCGTATTTTTTACTAATTTTTGGTTTTTCGTTACTAATAATTATTAACAATTACTGTGGTTCTTATTTTATGTGGCATTAATGAAAAATATTCAGATAATACAACAAACAAAATTAATCAATACGATTATGTTACATTTTTAAGTTATAGAAAAAAACCTTATAAAATATAAAATTTTGCATTATTCGATTTTTATTATATTTTTAATTATCATATATTTATTTTTTTTAAATTCGTATATACATATTCAACCTTTTCCGCCGTGTAGGAACTTACATATGTACCTTTTTCCGCCATGTAGGAACTAACATACGTACCTGGGTTTTTACCGTGTAGGAACTTACATATGTCCATGTAGGAACTAACGTATGTAATTGTTTACCTACTACTCTCGTGTAGGAACTTACTATTCCCCAACTATATAGTTATCATAGTTGTTTATATATCAATATATACGGGTTGGAAGGCAACCTGCTCGGTATTATTTTTATTTTTGTACCTAACCATGTACCAGCAAGTTATAGGTACTATTGCACAAATACGAAATTATGAATAATTTCGCAACATATACACTTTTATTAAAATTATAATATAATTAATATATATTTTTTACGAATTTTACATGTATTAAGTCTATACGAGTATACGACATATTATATAACATTAATAACAATAATATTATAATGGGAAACAGTGGCGTGCAGACAAGATACAAATGGGGTGGGTATGGGTGGTATTTTTTGTTAAGAATTTTACAAGTTACTAAAATTAAATTTGTAAATGTTATTTTACTACGTTCTTTTAGTTTTGGGTGGGTGGTGGGTGTAAAAAAATTAACTTTGCCCCACATGGAAAAAAGGATCTGCACGCCACTGATGGGAAAAAAATCTCCATAAAGACAATTTGAAGGACTCACGAAGACACTAGTGCTACGAATGGAAACCCTCGGGTGAAACAACTAGAAGCGCACTTTTGTGTGGTCAATTCGCTAGGAAATGATATATTCCATCCATCCATCACTGGATACATCCAAGAGTTTTCAAAACATCCAAAATGAGTACTTGATAGATTTCCGGTAACTATGCCTATACATATATAGATTCAAAATACAATCACCAATTGGCAATTACGTTTCGTACCGGATTTTTTTTCATAAATAATCAGAGCAATTTTATGCACCTAATTTACTTAATAAAATTAATTTTCATACACATAATTTTCATGTCCACTAATATACAGCTGACTAGCAAACAAATAGTCCCTTTGTCAGGATTATGACTATGCGAATGGATAATGAAGGTTTTTAGTATTATATAAGGCTGGGCGTTAACAAGTTTTTTTTCTTATTAAAAAAATGTTCCATCTGTATAAATACATATATTTATAACATACCTATAATAATAAAACAAAACACTCGATGCACATGGTGAAGGAAGTTATCCAGCGATGGAACCCTCCATTTATTGCATTTAAACGGGTATTACCCTTTATACACTTTTATTACTATATATTATATATTAATATAATATTATTACTATACCAAATTTATTATTATTTTTATCATTAAAGGAAAATGAAATACTATATACAATACCACTAAAAATTGGTGCAAATATTGGTATATACATTAAGATCTGGAGATCTTCCATCTGGTGAGTCTTTGTGGAACTTTAAAGTGTATTGATGATCAAAGTTAAGGAGTAGCAATTTTACCACACAATAATAATAATAATAATAATAACACTACAAAGTACAAAGTTTAAATCAAGGAAATAAGCAAAACGGTGCATATCGGTGAGGTGCCTGGGGTATACTTAATAAAAAAGCAGTGTAATGAAGAAACCTTCGTTGGACTCTTTCTATTAAACAAGCGTTGTAAGCAGTTTATTATTACAAACTCCAAATAATAGAACCATATTATTTGAAAATATTGGACGAACCAAAATCTAATAAATTACTTTAATAGCTTTTTTTATGTTTTAAATTAGAAGCTGCAGTCCCCAAAACTAAGTATTATAAAAACTCTACAACATACCAATGAGGCCGTGGATCAAGCAAACTATTAAATTGAATATGTATAATTGTAATATAAAATTTAACAAACCAAACCAATCGTTTTCGTAGATACTAATACGTTCGGGACCACCACAATATTCTGATTCGTCTCCAGCACATTTTCTACACTCTTCTAGTTTTTTCCGTTCGTCTGCACTCGGTGTTTCGTCGCTGCACTCGCAATGATCCCTATATCAGTTAAACATATATGCACGTTTATAATATAAGTCAAAAACTACGATGGCTTGTATAATATATAATAAATTATATTAAATTAAAAATAAGATGATATACTCGTTGACTGCCACGTATTTATATCCTCTCTCGTTGCAAATATAAAAACACCTGTGTGGATCAATGGTTTCCTTTAAAATGTATACTTTCTTGTCGTACCGACTAAATCCGTCCAAATTGTAACACCCGACCAAATTTCTGAGTGGATAATCTGTTTGCAATATAATAATTATAGACGAACCGTTATAATGTATTTATTAATATATACGCAGAGCGAACCAACAATACAAAATAACCTAGCAGTATAAGTATATTATAAAGTAGTATTAATTCGTCGGCCTAAATCGTAAAGGTTGTAAGTTCAAAATGATAAATTTCATAGGAGATGAAAAAACGTTTTGACCATTTCGTCGGCCTAATAATTCCCTAATTAGTGATTCACAAGGTCGTATCTCCATCATTTATTAATATAATAATATGGAGATAGGAGATATAGGTACAACCTTTTTTAGGTCTTATAAAATCATACATCGAAGATACGACGATTTCCAACTATCAATTTCGTGGAGGATAAAATTATAAGATCGGAGTTATGACTTTATCATTTGACATTTTTTTTCTTCACCTTAATCACACATAATCCCCAAATAGAAAACCAATATAATTACGACCTTTTCGATTTAGGCCGACGGTTATGTTCTAACCGACGATTCCAGTGGAATAAACGCTTAATCTCCACAGACCACCGCAATTTTTGGACGAGTCACCCGAACAGATGGCGTTACATTTCGCGTCACTTATTTTGAATTTTTCTGAGGGATATTGATTGCCACACCAACAAGCAGCTCTAAAATGAAAATGAAAATCAATATAATAATTTTCAGTATATGTACGTCCAGCGGCATATTTATAAGAGTGGATTTTGAGCATATAGATTTACCCTTATTGCTTTGGATTTTATGTTTAAAGTAGTATTTAATACTTTTTATAGTATATAGATACCTACTTATTCTATACAGACAATAAGATTATTAGATGAACAGATATAATAATGATTATATTTCAAAATGGGTAACTAATAAAATTATTAAAAGTTCAGTGCTAAGAATGATCAAATAATATTTGTATTTACTATTTTTACCATCATTATTAGTTTTAATGTATGGACCTATACTTCAAAAAGTTTTGATTATCTATTACTAAGAATATATATTAAGAAAAGTGGATTAAATTTCAGTCAAATTTACTGTCCATATAATAATATTATATTCTTGGCCCGTTAACTCAAGGAAGTTGATGTTGATTTTTATAAGAACGCCGTAGTATATTCTGGGAAATCATGTGCCTACAGTGAGAAACCAGTCATAAAGCAATCTCGTTATCTTTCCATTTGAAAATTGTGAAAACGCATATGAAGTTACTTTATTAAAGAAAACATAAACAATTATCCGTTAATACTAAACCTAAGTAGTGATATAATATTAAAATATAATAAATGAGTAGATACTAGGTACGTATAAATAAAATTGTCATAAGTAATATATGGTACATAAAGACATAAAGTACTGTTTAATATTATTAGAAATGTGGGCGTTTTTTTTGGGTCTGTGAACCATGATATTTGTTATCCACCTTCTATAAAAAGCGATAAATACTCTGCTTCGCACGTTTAATGTTTAAGTTTGGTTTTGATTTGTAGTATTTATAATTTTAAATTTATACGGTCGTAGTAAAAAATATATGTAATATTTTGAATTTTTTATAGGTACTAATATGAAATTTAATATTTATTTATTTGATAGTGTCATAATTGAAATGTCATTATTATTATTCTTGTATTATATGTCTTGATTGAGAAAATGGTTTCGGTAGTATTTGACATTTTGACGATTTTTTTTCGATTCTAAATTCTAAGTATTTGAGAACGACGTCGACCTACGTACAGGGCTGGATTTACGCCTAGACCGGCAACTTTTGTAAGAAATTGAAAAAAATGTATTGTTATTTATTATAATTTATAATTACTTATTTTGTTTATAATTTCTACTGACTTTATTTGTTTATAATGAAATAAATTTATTAATAATAAATACTACATTTTTTTTTTCTTTGGCTAGGGGTGGCATATTTAAAAGGGCCTACGGCGGCACCTGCTCTAAATCTGG